>NC_056726.1:1439481892-1439599392 GCF_019279795.1 Protopterus annectens
CCCATGGTTGGTGTGGTTTGATAATGAGTGTGAATCCTGATTGATCAAATAAAGTTAACTATTGGTAAAGTCTGGGATGCCCTGCTATTATGCAATTATATTATTTAAGAAAGAAATCACTTTTCATTCTCAAATAATTTAATTGTATAATGGAAATTTTGCTTTCATCCAGTTGTTTGCTCCACAGTGATATACTGCACAGGTTAAAGATATGTATGTCTGCGGTTCTATCTGACTACGTCGACAAGTCAGAACGCCGACAGCGAGAACACAGAAGATCGGATCGAACATCGACATGGGAAAAGGCTGTGGATGTATAGTAAGGTAAGCGTGCGACTGTGATAGTTTCTGGGTCACTCGTGGGTTAAGTGAGTTAGGGTTAGTTTGTGGGTTAGAGGCGGGTTAAGTGAGTTAGGGTTAGGCCAGGCTAGGTAAGTGTGCGACTGTGATAGTTTGTGGGTTAGGGGCGGTTAAAGTGAGTAGGTTAGAGCGGGTTAGGTGAGTGGCGGACCTTAGGGTTAGGGTTTGGGTTAAGGTTGTAGGTAGTTGTGTATGTGAGGTTTAGTGTTGGTTTGTAAGGATTTTGGTGTGCTTATTTTGTGTGTGTGCTTTTTGGACCCGGATTTGTTTTGTTTGTTGGGGATTATGGTGTGTCGGGCATGCAGGTTTCGTGTTTGTGAAATGTCGGTTATGTGGTGTCGGTGATTTCGTTTTCGGCGTTTTGACTTGTCGACGTTGTAAGATAGATCCATGTCTGCATGTCTGCACAATACATCAGTACAGTGCAGTAGGGTAAATGGGGGGTTTCAAATGTGTGTAGTCAAAAAAATAAAATAGTTTACATGGTATGTTTCAAAAAAATATGAGGAAAATCAGAAGTGCTCTACAAAACTGTGGATAGTTGAGCGATGTGATTACCATTAGTACAATCACTCACACTGTCAGTAACCATATTTCTCAACTATTTACAATTTTGCAGAACGTTCCTGTTTTTTTTCTGATAGTAATCATTGCATCTGTTAAAATCTCTAATGAATGGCAATAAGGAGCATATTCTGACAGAAAGCCGTCCTCTCAAGTAGAATAAGTGGATGGAGTTCTTTTTGTTGAGATATGCTCAATTTACAATGGACATACTGAGCGAATGTCCAATCAATGTGCATATTTTTGAATTTAAAGCACTGTTCATGGTATAAATAACTTTAGGTTTATGTGTAGTGTTTAACTTACTCTAATGTAGGGTAACATATAGCAAAGCCAGACTTTAATAAAACGTAGGAAGAAATGCTAAGCCTGTTAACAAATAAGATATCTTTTTTTTTTAGCCCAGTACATTTCAAGCAGTCTATCTAGACTGTAGTTTCATGTATCATAAAGTGAAGAAACCTTTGTCCCAAAAAAAATTGCTCTTATAAGTAAGATAAAGTGAAGTCTGAAAGTAATTCTCATCTTGACGGTTTCAAAAACACACAAGTGTGAAGAAAGAGTTCTTAATACATCATTCTTAAAAGAAAGGATATTTCATGTAAACTTTGGGATCATATAGTTTAAGTGATACATTGATTGTTCTGTTGGAAATAGGCTAGTTTCTAGTCAGCATAATACCTAAGTGATACAGAAGGTAAACAATTTCACAATATCATATTACAGTCAGCATTGCAGCAGTGAAAGATGCAGTGTGCTATTTACAATATGACTGCTAACATGACAGAATAATTTAGTATTTTCCTTTCATTTACTATCTTTCTGTTACTGTAAGAAAACGTGGTATGTAATGTGGGAAAAAAAACTATGTTCTTTTAAAGTAAGCAGTCTGTAAGCTAAGTAACAGTAAATATGAGTAAAAATACTTTTTAGTCAGAGTTGCTGGTTACTATTTCAACCAATGTTATTTTTTATGATTTTTCAAGACTTGATAATATAGTGTGAATATGTTTTGCGACATACCCAAAATAAATGTAATCAACTGAAGGGGATCATTTCTTGGAAGCTCTAGGATACAGACTATCTATAATATTTATGTTGTGTAACCCTGTTACAGTTTTATTGGTTACAATGTAAGATTTTTAGGTAAAATAGTAAAACTGAACATAACTTAGTAGAGCTAACCCATTGCAAGTTAAATGAAAAAGTTAATGAAGATGGCTATGAGTGTTTTCTTAAAGCTTGCTATGCTTCTGGGTTCTGGAAAACATGTGTTCCTTTTAATAACATATTGACACAGAATGTATCACCAGTTGTGTGCAAGATTCCCCTTACATATATCATCAACTGGAATGGAAAGCATTGTTGTCAACAGAGGCCAGTGTTAAGACGTTGCACTTTTGGTAAAGTCATATTAATTTCTGCTGTTAGCAGCCGAGTGGTGCAGTGGATAGCATTGTTGCCTTACAGAAATAGACTATCTGCTATGGTTTCTAGCTGGAGGTACCTTCTGTGCAGAGTCTGCATGTCTTCCTTGTGTTTGTGCCACTTTTCTCCATGTGCTCAGGTTTCCTCCTAAAAGACATGTGGTAGTTGGATTTGTGACTTTTAAACTGACTGCAGGTGTGAGTGTATGCATGTGTGATACAGAGTTGTTCCTTGCCTACTAAAATTTTGTTGATGGTAGTGGATGTTTTTATAGCTGCTATAGGAGTCAGATGTGTCTTATCAGTGTGGATGAAACTTTTGCTGAAGGTTGCCATAAAACATTAAATAATAGCATTTCATCCTAAACATTTTTAAATGGCTCAGATGATACAATGGGGTTCATCTGTATATTGTCTTGTACTACTGTTGATAATTAAAATGTGTCATATACCAAATAGTCTGACTTTCATCATCTCAGTTTATGAACTGTATCTGCAACAAAATTATCAGTTCAAACAGTAGCCATATCAGGGACTTGGAGTATCTGTACACTTTCTATGAGTTTAAAATATGACAATACAATTGCTTAATGTAACAGACACATCAAAAGTAAAAACATGTCTAAAACTGGAGGAGCCACCACCAAGTATCAAAATATTTCTGGTAGCCATGAGGAGGCATGCACATCAGAACAGACTTGAAATAAATTATTAAGTGAAGCAAAATAACAAACTCCATATATGATTTGTCAGACTGCAGTAATTGCAACAACTAGATTCATCTTTTGGAGACTATTATCTGATTCATCAAAACTATATTATTAAAGTATTGTCTAAGTATCTTCAAAGTATTGGGCAAGTATTTAAACAAGAGGCAAGGCTCTTCTATGCAGACTTTATGTAAGAATGTTGCATATGCAGAATGTTCTAAAAAAGTATAAAAAGTTCTTGTTATGCTTGTTTCTGGCAATAGCCGTCTTTCTGTTAAATTACAGTATTATGCTAAATAGTATTTTCTATCAAATTACCCATTGTTCTTGATAGTCTTACTCAGTAAATTGTTCATAGATTAGTACTAGGCTAACTGCCCTTACAAGCCATTTTAAACCTAGCCAATTATCCCTTGTGAGATTTAAATGCTGCACCTTGTGTTTGTAAGACAAATACCGTAACCATTAGGCCACCCTCCCAACTGATTATTATTATTGTTATTTTGTTGGGAAATTACTAAGTGTATCATTTCAGTCACAGTCTGCATCTCTTGGTTACTTAAAAGCTAGTCTATATCCTTTCACAAACTATTAATGTAATTAACTGATGATGTCCTTCCATTCACTTGTTGTAGTATTCCTTACATCTGGGATTCCCTGCCTTGGGCAATGTGACGTCTGGCCACTATACAAAAGCCTACTTTTGGTTTAAGTTATGCTGTATGTCACATGTATGCTACAAATGTAGCATAGGGTATAAAGGGAACATCCAGATGTACCATCCTCAGAACTTCTTTAATGCCAGTTCTAATGTATTTCTCGATCTTCAGTCTGAACACCTACGTCTTTGTCACTAGTGCAAACGCATCTCTCAATTGTTGGTCTGAACACTTACATCCTGTTTTCTGATTTCCAAGCTGTTGCAGATACATGGCCCATTGAGGTTTTGTTTTTTCTTGACTTTTGGTTGCTTCTGGGGGTTCATGTCATGCAGAAAGGGTAAATGCCAGTGCAAGATACATAGTTCCCATTAAGTATAAAGACCACCATGAACATTGTTTATTTTGGAATTGTATCTGGTGAATCAGTGACTTAAGCTTTTCGCTACGGATACTATGGAAGGAAGTTCCTGCCCCAATTGTCAGTTGTTAGGGAAGAAGAACATTAAGAAACCAAGATGAGAATCTTCCACTGTCCAGCCTCCACCAGACGCTTTTCCTGAGGTGAGTGAGAATCTGGAGGTTTGTCTGGCTTTGTTGTCAAATTCCTCTGCCATGATTAGGTTAGAGAACACTGGAGATCCAGCTTTCAGCACATCCGATGAGGCTTTGCAGACATCCATTTCAGACATTCTTGGGAAAGCTCAGTTGATTATTTCCTATGGGCCTAGTGGTGTTCGCAGATTTTAGTTAGGGAAAAAGTCCCTACTAGTGCTGTTGAATACTGTTCTGAGTCAGATGCCTCTAAGTTTTACAGGGCAGATATCCCATTAAAGAAGAAACAAAATACTAAACATGTTTCTTCTATTCCTAGTGATCCACAGAGTGAGTGGCAGGCCTTCACTCAGGGTTTGTTTAATGCTTTGATGGCACTGAAACCACCACAGGGGTGTATGGTTCCAGCTCGCTCTTGATCTTCTATTCCACTTAAAATACCCAAGGAACAGGATTCCTCTGAGAATGAGTTGTATTCTGATGAGGAATCCTTGGCTTATTGTTCGACTATTCCTTCTTCTCTGGACTATGGGTCTGAGAAAGAGGAATCTAACAGTCCTGATCCTCCCTTCAAAGAAATTTCTTTTGGGGACAAAATTTCCAGATGATGGAGTTTTTTAAATGTGACTGTGCTCAGGTCTAAGAAATCCATAAAACATACTATGAGTTGCTGCAGATGGAATTTCCTAAACCTTCTGCTATTCCTCCTGTTTTGGCTGGTTTATTGGATGCATTTTCAAATGCCTCTAAATCTCCTGATTCTCTGCCCCCGCTTCCAAGAAGCCTGATAGGTTTTATAAGGCGCCTGAGGGCTGTAACTTTTTGTACAAGTGTACTTCTGCTGACCCCTCAATAGTGTCTGTAGCCTCTGACAAGCCCTCTCAATCGCTTCCTTTGCCTAAGTTGCTGCCTTCTGATAAAGACAGCAGAACCATGGAAAGGCTAGGTAAGAAGGTTTACACCTTGGCTACCTTGGCTATTAGGGCTATTAATTATTAGACTCATTTGTCCAGGCATGTGTTGGCTCTCCTTTCTCAGGCTTGTTAGGTTATTTCTGATTTTCCACACTCTGAGAGCAAAACATTTGCACCTTTCTTGTTAGGGACTTCCTCACAGGTGGTCTGTCATTGCATCAAGTGTTGTTATGATGTAGTAGATGCTTGTTCTAGGGCAGCTGCTTTTGGTTCAGTCATGAGGAGGTGTTTTTGGCTTCGGCTTCAACCTCTGCCTGATGTTATCAAGGCTAAGTTGACGGATGCCCTTCTTGATAATAAACACTTATTTGCAGAAGTTGCTGCTCATTTGTTTAAGTCCCTTCAGGATAAGGGGAAGGCTTTACAAGAACTCAACTGTGTTTGACTCTTGTTGTTGTTGTTGTTGTGTCTTTCGGCTTTTCCCAGTTAGGGGTCACCACAGTGGAACTCCGGTCCACTAATGATTGGCAGTAGATTTTTACGTGCCGAGTTGCCAGCTCTGATGCATAACCTTCAACGAAGGTACGCCCATTCATGCATTCTCCACCCAGAAGACACTCTACTGAGAATCAAACAGGACAACGTCATACTGTGAAGTGACAAATGCTATTGCAGCACCACCACCGCAGTCAAATGTGTTTGTCTCTGCTGTTCCTAAATTTCAGAGAAACTACTGTAATAAATCAACCTTTGTTTGCAGGCAATCTCACTCTCCTACTAAGGGCAAAACGATTGGCAAGTGGGCTTCTTCTGCTAAAGTTACTCAGACTTCAGGGACTCAGAAGTCTTCCTTTCTAGATTAACCAGGTGCTGTCTATCTCTCTCTTCCAGTATGGCTTCAGATTCCTCAGGATTCTTGGGTTCAGTCCATTATTCTCCAGGGATACTTCATGGTGTGAAAATCCCTTTCCCCTTTTATGGGCATTACTCCATCTCCTTGAGAACAACTGCATTCTTTCCCAGAGGTACTTTGAAACCTTGTGACTCAAGGTACTATTAAAGACATTCCTGTGTCCCAAAGGGGGAGAGGATTTTACTCCAGAATGTTTCTATTTACCAGAAAAGAAGGTACTTGTAGACCATTTCTACACCTCTCTCATCTAAACTCTTTTCTGAAGGTGCCCACTTTTCAAATGTTGTCCCTTCAGGCAGCTTCCTCTTTTGCTTCCACAGGTTACTATGGTGTCTCTAGATCTCAAGGATGCTTATCTCCATATTTCAATCCGTCCCCTTTTCAGGAAGTTTTTGCATTTCCATGCTTCCTGGAATTTTCAGTTCTCTGATTGTCCTTTGGCCTTTCTACTGCCACAACGGTATTCACCAGATACCCCGCTCCTGTGATTGCTTTTTGCAGTCTTCAAGGGATCCAAGTATTTCCTTACTTGGATGACTTGCTGATTCAGGCGTCATCTTCAGAGATCATGTTGCAAAGTCTTCATTTTGCCATTTCCTTTCTTTAGAGCCAGGGGTTCACAATAAACTTGAAAAAGTCTTCTCTGACCCCTTCTTAGGATCATGTCTTTCTGGGTTGCAGGATTCAGATGGTACCTGTGCTGGCACTGCCTCCTCCCAAGGCCTTAACTCTCATTTCCTTTTTTCAAAATCATCTTCTTCTGGCTTCCATTACAGCCAGGGAATTTCAGGGAGCTCTGGGTTTCATGGAATCCACCATTCCTATGCTTCCTCTGACCAAACTCCACATGAGAAAGTTTAAATGGTTCCTGAAATCAGTTTAGCTTCAACATGTACATCTTCTAGAATTTGTAGTTCCTCTTCTAACTTGTCTCAAGGAGGAACTTCAGTGGTAGATACAGTTGTTTTTAAACCCAGGGCTCCCTTTTCATCCCCCTCTTCCCTCTCAGGAACTGCTCTCAGATTTGGGATGGGGAGCTTTTGACTCACTAAAGGTGAAGGGGGTGGGGTCACCTCTTTAACAGAAGGGGCACATCAATGTCAAAGAGATGAGAGCCTTCTGCTGGAACTTCAGGCTTTTCTTCCTCTTTTCTCCCAGGACTTCTCAGGTATTCACAGACAATACCACAGTGATATGGACAGATATTACCACAGTGATGTGGACAGATATTACCACAGTGATATGGACAGATATTACCACAGTGATATGGACAGATATTACCACAGTGATGTGGACAGATATTACCACAGTGATGTGGACAGATATTACCACAGTGATATGGACAGACATTACCACAGTGATATGGACAGATATTACCACAGTGATGTGGACAGATATTACCACAGTGATGTGGACAGATATTACCACAGTGATATGGACAGATATTACCACAGTGATATCGACAGATATTACCACAGTGATATGGACAGATATTACCACAGTGATGTGGACAGATATTACCACAGTGATATGGACAGATATTACCACAGTGATATGGACAGATATTACCACAGTGATGTGGACAGATATTACCACAGTGATATGGACAGACATTACCACAGTGATATGGACAGATATTACCACAGTGATATGGACAGATATTACCACAGTGATGTGGACAGATATTACCACAGTGATATGGACAGATATTACCACAGTGATGTGGACAGATATTACCACAGTGATATGGACAGATATTACCACAGTGATATGGACAGATATTACCACAGTGATGTAGACAGATATTACCACAGTGATGTGGACAGATATTACCACAGTGATATGGACAGATATTGCCACAGTGATGTGGACAGATATTACCACAGTGATATGGACAGATATTACCACAGTGATGTGGACAGATATTACCACAGTGATGTGGACAGATATTACCACAGTGATATGGACAGATATTACCACAGTGATATGGACAGATATTACCACAGTGATGTGGTATATAAACAAATAAAGGGGAACAAGATCTTATCTTTGCTGGTTGTCACTTCTGATATGGGATCCTGCTGTCAAGTATCAAGTGACTCTTCAGGCAGTTTACATTCCTTCAGGTCAAAATATTGTGCAGAAATTCTGAGCAGGTCCTTACCTCAATCCACTGAATTGATACTTCACAGGGATGTGTTTCTGGACACTGTAAAGCAGTGGAGTACTCCTCAAGTAGATTTATTTGCCTCCCCTCTGAACAGGCAACTTCCTCTGTTTTCTGCCAGAGTCTCAGGTCCACTGGTATGGAAGGTGGATGCCCTCTCCTTTTCTTGGAATAGGATGTTGTTTTATGCATTCCCTCCCCTTCCTCTCATTCCAAAAGTCCTGTTCAAAATTCAACAAGGTGCTCCCATAATCTTGTTGGCGACTCTCTTTTGGCCTAGACAGCATTGTTTCTCTCTTCTGCATTTAGCCAAGGACACAAGACAAAGGATCTGCCATCAATCCCTATCTGTCCACTCTTCAACTGACACTGTGGGTGATAGGATTTTGATTCTACATGGGCACTTTTTTTTTTCGTGAGGACGTGCTTAGGGTCCTGCATGAGGCCAGGAAACCCAGGACTAAGAAATCCTACTTATCCAAATGGAAGAGTTTTTTATGTTTAGTTTCTCTGTTGTAACATGGATGCACTTACTGTGGATGTTCCTTCGGTTCTTTCTTATTTGTGTGAATTGTTCAATGCTGGTTTGGCCTATTCTCCTGTTAAGGCTTAGTTATCAGCTATCTCTATTTGTTTGCCTTTAACTCCTACTTTAGCTTCTAGATTTGAAGCTAAATAATTCCTTAAAGGCATCCTTCATATTAGACTTCCCAGGAAGTTTTTTCCTCTTCGCTGGGATCTTAATTTTGTTTCAGAGAACTTGACTCAGGCTCGTTTGGAGCCTGCTGCTTCAGCTCCTTGTAACATTGCTCTTGGAAGACTGTTCTTTTGTTGGTCCTTACTTCTGCCAGACAGGCGTCTGAGCTTTATAGGTTCATAAGTGTGTACTAGGCTAATGGCGCTGCAGCCTTTATAAACCTAGCCCATAAGATTACCCTGGCATCATGCCACCCGACCTTAATTCCTAGTGCCTCTGTCGAATAGAGCCACTGGAGTGATCCCTGGGGTGAATTTTCTATTTCCCATCCACTCATCAAGATTTCTGTTGAAGAGGGCTAGTGATGTGCTCTGTTTGACAGGTATGGGAAGTCTATTCCATAGCATGGGCAGTCTCTGGGTTATGAACATGTCCCTCCAGCATGTTCTGTTGATTGTGGTAATGAGTGTGGTGTGGAGGGATTGGGATTTTATTAGAGGTAGCATTTCTAACAGAGCTGGGTCAGACATGGCTTTGTAAGTCAAGCAGAGATCGCCTCTAAGTAGGCGATATGAGACAGAGAATTGTTGGAGGTTTTGAGTCTGTCCATATAGGACAAGTGTTTAAGGCCTAGGATCCTCTTTGTGAGGTACTTTTGCAGCCTCTCCAGTTTTTGCAGGTGTATAGTGAGGTACATGCTAAATGGAGCATTCTACTTGATGACAGGCCTAATGAGGGGAAAGTAGAGGGAGACAATGACCTCTTCCTATCTGGATGCAAAACCCTTAGTAATGAGATGTGCCACATAGAAGGGCTTTCTGACCACAGTGGCAATGTGGTTGTCAAAAGAGAGGTTGCTGTCAACCTGTGTTCCCAGATCTCTAATAACACCTTCTGTGTTTAGTGGACTACCATCCATGTGCTAATTCATGGGAACCAGATTTTTCCCAAAGGGGGTGACAACACATTTTTTGGCATTGAGCTTAAGGTCATGGTTCTGACACCAGTCGTTCATCTCAGTGAAACCTTTCTGTAGGATGTCAACATCACTTGGGGAGCTAATAATAACACCCAACATGTAATCGTCTGAGAACTTTGTCAGCCAGAGTCCCTTCAAGTTGGCCTGGACTTCAAAGAAGTAGATACCAAACAGGAGAGGACCCAGAACTGTACCGTGTGGGACTCCACTTGTGACTGGTTGTCTGTCTGACTTGCAGTCAGCTACTCTCACATTGTGGTTATTATCTGTGAGCCAGTTTGCAACCCACCTAGTGATATAGGGGTTGATACCTAGCTTAGTGAAATTTTCCAGAGTTTAGAGATCCCCTATATCCTTGTTTATTAGGTCCATGATGATGCATGCCATAGCTTTGCATATCAGACTTATCAGACTAATGGGATGATAGTTCCCAGGGTCTGTAGTCACTTCTCCTTTGTAGAGAGGGATGACTGTAGCAGTGTGCCATTTGGTATGGACAAAGCCTCAGGTGAGGCTGTGATTGAACAGGGCACACAGGTGAGGTGCCAGTTCACTCTGTAGTTCATGTAGAATACAGCCAGGGATATTGTCAGGTCCCACAGAAGCTGTATTCTTGAAACTGGATAATGCTGTTTTAACCTGTGCAGCAGTAATACTGGGTGCCTGGTAATCTACTGGTATTGTTATTGGTCCTTTTGGGGGGGGGGCGGTAAAGTTGGCACTGAATCTGTCGGCCAGTATATTGGCAATATCTGTTGGCTTGCTACAGAAGGTACCATTGTGCCTTGGAGATTCTTTACATAACTATAGAAGGCCTTGTGGTTGTCTTTACTATCTGCTGTAATTCTGTTTTAATAGCTAGCTTTAGAGGATTCAGTGAGGGATCTCAACTTTTTGTTGAGGCTGATAAGGGAGTTTTCCAGTCATGGACTTCACCTTATTCCCCATCAGTTTCCTCCTTCTGTTGTAGAGTTTGTTTATGGCAGGGAACCACCAGATTGGCTTCCTTTTGTTGGAGGAGAGTTTTTTGGTTCTATTGGGTATGGCGAAATCCATGTATTTGTGTACGTGTTCGTACAGTGCATTTGTGTATGATTCGGCAGTCATGCAAATATTCTCCATTTGCATGGGTGCCATGAAGTTAGCCACCTCTGTTTTTAGGAGCCCAAAGTTAGTTTTAGATATGTTTTTCATGATAGTTACCGTTGCTTGTCCTCCTTTTTTGGTGTCTGATCAGGACAGGGTGTCCTTGCATACTAATCCATCTTTTATTCCCAAGGTGGTTAATGAGTTGTCACTTAATCAGTGCATACATTTGCCTACTTTTAACCTTCTCCCAGTCTGCCAGTGAGGGAGTGCTGCATACTTTAGATGTCCATAGACAACTCCGATTTTATTTGCATAAGACTGAGTCTATTAAAAAATCTGATCAGTTTTTTTGTTTCTTTTCATCTTAGGTCCCTGGGTTTAGCTGTATCCAAGCAAACTATTTCTTCTTGGATCTCAAAGGCTGTTTCTTTTTGTTATACATTTAGTGGTAACAGCCTTCCTTCTTCTTTCAGGTCTCATTCTACTAAAGCAACTGCTTCTTTTGGCACTTTATTCAAGGGGTTGGATCCTAGCTCTATTCTTGAAGCAGCTACCTGGACTTCTGTGCATGCTTTTACCAAGCACAACAAGTTGGATGGAATCTCCAGAGCTAGAGCTGGTTTTGCTAGAGCCATCCTTCATGGCTTACTAGAGGGCTGTGCTGGTCCTTTCTCTTCCCAAGTTTTTTGTTGAGCTTTGGCACTCTCCCAGATGTGAAGAATACTACAACGAGTGAATGGAAAGACATAGTACAGTTGTCTAAAATCTTACTATAGCAGTAGATGTCCTTTCCTTCACTGTTGCAGTACTGTCTCCCTCCCTTCTCCCTCTGTTCCATTTCCCTCCGGTATGTGCTGGTTGCCTCTTGGTTTTCCTTGGACTGGCATTCCTATTGGGGCTATCAGTTCTGAGGATAGTACGTCTGGATGTGCAAGGAGAATACATGTGATGTATGGTGTAACTTAAAGTAACAATAGGGTTTTGTATACTGACCGGACATCAGGCTACCCGAGGCAGGGAAACCTAGACATAAGGAATACTGCAAGGATGAAGGAAGGACATCAACTGTTATGTTAAGATTTTACACAACTATATTTTTTCTTATAAGCAGGTAATTTTATATGCAGTGTTCTACCAGTCTGGCAGCTACGTAACATTCAAATATGGCACAAGTCATAAAAATAAGTCTAAATTAAAGTACATTTATCAAATCATGCACATTGCTCTGTGAAGTCTGTTTAACCTCAAAGTTTGAAACCATAAACATGAAAGGCTAAAACCGTGCATGCAATATCTTATTAGTAAACAATGAAGTGCTGACCCAGCATGGGCTATACCAAATGTGTTTGTAGGCAAAAAAAAAAAAGAAGACATAAACCAGTCTGTAACCACAGCAATATACATTTTGTATTAAATCCCTAGTGAAAGATTTGCTTTTACTTTATAAAAATCTCTTTAGTAACATAGTAATATAAGAATTATAAGGCAAGAAAGTTTAGAGATGATTTAGAACTCATATTTTTATCACATAATCAGAAGTATAAAGACATGCTTCTGTTCGTAATGTTTTGGAAGCTGTTCCTTTAAACAGATTTTAAAAGTAAAAGGTCATTTGGTAATCGGCCAAGGAATACAGTGTAATTTAATAAAGTTATCCATTTCTGTTTTTAATATTCTTTTGTCTTCTAAGCATTACTCCCTCTTAATGTCTCTGAAATCAGAACAAGAACTATAAGTGAAAGATTTTTTAAACATACATGTGGACCCACTTTCTCCAGGGAGAGAATGACCTTATGGTCTAGGACCACTAATGTGGCCAGTTCCCCCCACTGTATGAATTCTAGCAACTCAAGAGTAGTGGCTGAATGCTGATTACACCTGTAAGTAGATCTTCCAGGGAGAGAACAGCTTATGAGTCTATGATAGCTAATATTACTTTTTCACTCTTGTGACAAGAAGTTAATCAAGGAAAGAACATCACATGTTCAGGGAATTTTTTATGGGTTATTATTCCTTAACTGTGAAGGGTGCACATGGCACAGGCATAACTGCTCATGTCAGCTCATTTTTATCTCCCTCCCCAGCTATCAATACAGGCACATTCTGACTTCTACCAAAGAAGGTTCCCATCTGCTAGCAAGTGTATCCCACTTCCTTGCAGAACAGGTAAGTCCACCATCCCTGCCCTGTTATCAAGCAACCCAGTCACTATTTTAATTTGGGTCACCTGGACCATAGTGAATGTTTTATCCTTCCATGCCACTAGCAAGATGGTTCAAGGGAATTTTAACATCTTATTTATACTTCTGGTGGTGTGGATCAAGTCCCCATCCCTCCTATTGGGTCCACCCTTCTCCTGCCCGAATTCCACTTGGCTCCAGGCTTACATCCCTTTTGAGTACATTGGGGGTCAGCCAGGTTTCCTTGCCCATGACATAATGCTTCACTCACTGGAGAAGGGTTATTTTTCCCATTGGTTGCCCTGTCAGGGATGCATAATTTGTAAGTTGATGGAGGTGGTAGAGGAGTCTGTGGACCATTGACATGAAAAACACATCAGCTGCCTGGACCAGATCCTCACGTGACTTACAGAATTGCACTAGTGCCTGAGTCTGACTTCAAGTGAAGGCCAGTGAGGAGGGCAAGCAAGGTACTGACTGACCCTCTACCTGGGTCTAGCCTAGGCAGTCTGGAGAAAGTGGGTTATACCCGCCCTATCCCTCATAATGGTGTTCCCCTTCCTTGTGTGTCACCTTCCACCCATTTCTTATCCAATTCTCCTCATCACTGATACTTTTCTTTGTCGGTATGTCCTTTCAGCAGTTCCCTTAAGAGCCTTTGTCTGTGTTTTATATTTGTTTGTGTGGCCCTGCTTCCAAACCTCTCCCTCTTTCTATCCTTTGCCTTACCCTTACATCCTTCCCCATGTTTGCTTCAAAAAAAACAGACTACTGTCCCTAAAAATGTATAATCTTCATCCCCCTCTAAATTCCCATTCTCACCTCATCTGTTTTCAGGTGTGAATATCTTTCATACCTCTCCACTGTCCAGATTTTTGCCTCATATTCTGCTGTGTTCCTCATAACATTTGTCATTTTCTGGCAAATTCGTGATGAAGGAAGTCAGCAAATAATGACACACATTTGAATTATAGAGTTTAGATCCTTCAGAAAATGCAAGCTAACAAAAAGCCTGCTATTCTAGCAAAGTTCCAATATTATAAGGGCAATAATTACTGGAAGATATACTATCTTGGGTCTCTAATACTATTAAAATGAAACCATCTAACTATTAAAAATGAAACCATCATCCTGGGTGATGTTAATATCAGCTGGTTAAATTTTTGTTCTAAATTCCCATCCTCAGCTATTAGCTTATTTAATTTCACTGAACTTATCACCACTCCAACTAGATTTACTAGGACCACTAACGATGGTTCCATCCTAGACTGGATATTGGTTACTGATCCAACTAGAGTCTCTTCAGCCGTTACTCTCCCAAATGCCATTAGTGATCACCTCTCAGCCTTTGTTCACAAAACTGCTGCCTCCTTCCATAAGCAACATCATTACAAACAAGTAAGGAATTTGACCAGTTTGAACCCAAAGACATTCACCAATATACTAAAAAATAGGAACTGGAGCAGCTTAAAAATTCTTCCTCTAGATAAGTCATTGGATTACTTCAATACAACATTTTTGGAAACACTAAATAGTCTCACACCCCTTTAAGTAAAAAGGGTGAAAACCAACCATGCCTCATGATTAACTAAATCTACTAAAGAACTAATGGGATAAAACTTGAAAACAGTGGCAAAAAAATAAAAACCCTTCAGACCTGTTGAGATTTAAACAGCTCTGCAACAAGGTAAAAAGATAAGTAACCAGTGACAAAAAAGATTATTACTTCAAACTTCAAACCAACCATAAGCAGAATCACCAAAAATTCTGGAAATCCATAACACCACTACTAAAGACGGGTCTATATCATGTTGTCGAACTCTTAAAAGTTTGAAGGTCATATGGTCGACACCATATGATCAAACTTTTAAAAGTTTGAACGTTTTAATGGAGATCTCCATACAGTGCAGAATGGGAAGATTTCCCTTTTCTGCACTGTAGTGTGATCTCAGAGTTGGCATATTTAAAGAGTGGGGGGTGCAGGGGTGCTTGCCCCCCCTGCTTAAACTATTCAGGTAGGTTTTTTCATTGGTTTATATTTTTAATTACATTTTCAAACTTTTAAATGTTTGATCATATGGTATCGACCATATGATGTTCAAACCTTTAAAAGTTTGATTATGTAATATAGATGCCTAAAGACAGGCACAAAAAGCAAACCAGGTCTACACCCAGACAAAACACTACAACAAATAGCCAGTCTTTTTAACACTTCTCACACTTCATATATTCTATGGCAAACATCACTGCTAACTTTTCACAACCTCACTATAGCACAAATTCTACTTGAACACATTTTATTGGAATAGTGCACATAAGGTTGTGTAGGAAGGGGACTAGGAGGGTATCCCAGTCTCCTTCCTACACAACCTTACTTCATTCTAATGAATCAGCAGTCAACCATTTTACCCACGTTCTCACCTAATCTAATTCCTGCTTCTAAAATAAAAAGGCTACTTCTCAAACTAAAACCTAGCTCTAATGCAGCAGATAATCTAGTTAAAGAATATCTAAAACTTGCTGCAAAAGCCATGGTCTACCCTATTAGTATACTCATCAACAGATCCATCCAAAAATCGTATGTCCCAAAAAATATGGAAAAAAATCTTTTATTCTATCCCATCACAAAAGTGGCATCTCGACCAATATCTCCAGCTACCGATCTATAGCCATCCTATCTCCGATCTCTGCGCACCTTGAAAAATGCATACACATGCACTTCTTAACTTCTTCCTATCTATTACTCAACATGGATTCAGACTGAGTCATAGTACTATGACTGCTTTGGTATCCTTCATGGACACAGTCAACAAAGCTTGAGATTCAGGCAAAATTGTTTCTACCCTATTTCTTGATTTATCAAAAGCTTTTGATAGTCTTCACTCACTTCTTCTAAATAAAAATCTCAACTACTAGTCTCTCACCACCCTCTCTTAGCTATTTTTTCAGTTACCTATCAGACAGACAACAGGCAGTTAAATGGCAAAAACTCCCTATCTTCATATCTTCACACCTCTACTGGGGTTCCCCAAGGCTCTATATTAAGACCACTCCTAGTCAGCATCTTTATTAATAATCTTCATTCTTCATTCAGTCAAGGGTTTCTCATACAATATGCAGACGATTCTACTATTATATGTTCTGCTGATTCCACATCACGTCTACAACAAATCAGTCACTCAGCTTTTACATCCATAGAGACCTGGTTACATAATAATCATCTGTATCTTAATGGTAACAAAACCAAATTTATTTTATTTATCCCCAAGAAAAATACTCTCATAGACAAAACTCAGTTCACTATACTTTCTCAGAGCACCACAAGAATCAAAATTGTTAGTCACACTATACCACTAGGAATAATAGTAGATGAAAGCCTAAAATCTGACCTGCACATACAACAGAACATCAGTAAAACACACCAAAAGCTAGACATTCTTTAGAGGCATAAACATTTCCTTAGTCCTTCCTCTTAACAAGTATTTGCTACCACTTCTCTACTTCTTTCTCTCATCTCTGGGGCCCCTTTACATACTAACCTGCTATCCTCACTAAAAACAATGCTTGAAACGTGTTATAACAAAATCGGCAAGTTTGCAACAAATGCCATTCTTCTTACCACTGCACAACTCTACACTCACTGAACTGTGTTGAACTCCCACACTATCTCATCTACCTGCAAATAACTACTGTACATAAAATAATTTACAAACCTTCAGACTGTCCCGCTCTTAGCTCACTATTTACCTACTGTCTATCCAAAAGGTGTCTTAGATCTGAAAAACAACACGTTTTGCAAGTTCACAAGCCTGACCTACCTGCAGGCCAGCTTCTTTACTCTTGTGTGGTAGCCAGAGCCTGGAATGCCCTTCCATTCAAAGTCATGCTTCATTCAAAACTTCTTTGTGAGAATACCTCTCTGCTAATTGGATCTGTACTTGTACCAAGCGTCTCCTTTTATAACCTGACATTCATTTTCTTTCTGCATTTATTCATACTTCAAATTACACTATCAATAAATTGTCTGCAGATAACTTAACTACACTTATAGCAAAAACATTTACATAATGTACCCTTTTTCACTTTTTATCTATTCTATAATTGTAAGTTTACATTTAATTTGTACCCACTAAACAATTTCACTCTCTGCTTTAACTATTTGTTAATACTTCCCTATGTGTATATTTTTGTGTAAATTTTCATATTGTTAATTTTATCAAATATTGTATAATTTTATGGATTTCTCTCCAGACTGCCACTGAAAATGGGCTCTTAATGACCCAATGGACTATCCCAGTAAACAAATACCAATAAATAAATTAAACTCAATCTGTATTTTGGGATCTTTGTTCCCCCATTACTTTAGGGTTTTGTCTAGATTTATTGTGCTTACAGGCTGAGTGGTATGGTATTTCTACTTGCTGTAGTCTTATTCCTTCTTTCCTATTAAACCATTTCTGACTCCTTTTGTAGGTTAAAAAATAAATATAAATATTGCCATATACCGTTTAATGAAGGTTGTAAGCTTTCTTTGACCATCACTATGCAGAGAATGTGCATGTGTTTAGGTGCATACCTGCTACTAGCTTGCCAGTTTTCTTCATATCAGTACATGGCTGCAATTGCAGGAATATTTCCATCTCTCTCCACTAGGCTTGCCATTTCTGCAGGTGGTTTTTAATTACTGGTAACTTGGGCCATGAAATTCCACCAAGTTAATTCTTAATTAGCTTTGCGCCACATCATGCTATAAGGTATACTACAGTTGTCTAACAATGATTGTGATAGTCATCATAGCTCTCAACTTCTTAGAGCAAGAAAGCTGGACAAAGGCACAAATAATGGGGAGGGGGGCAAAAATAGGGACATTTTTTAAATATCGCTCTTATAAATTTTTGAAGTTGATAGAATAGCAGGTTTTACATTAGCATGGATTTTCTGAATGATATGAAGTCTGAAACTCAAATGTGTGCCATTATTTTCTGACTTTAGTTCTCAACGATTTGCCAGTGATTTACCAGAAAACCACAATTTTATGAAAAATAGACCAAAAATATGAAGCAACAATCTGATCTGGACATTCTGTTAAAATCTGGACAGTTGAGAGTTATGATCGGCATATTTCTGAATCCAAAGGTAACTTTTCAGAACTTATACCTATGAAACAAACATTCTCCTGCACTAAAAAATACAGGTTATACATTGAGATCTTCACATAAGAAAAAAGGAAAATATAATGACAATTAATTGTTACTTCCTCCTATTACCTTTTGCTTTAGAGCTTTGTGATACACATATCGATAACACCCACTTCAAAACCTGATGCTTGCTATTTATGGTTTGTTTGCAGTGCATGTAAAAGTTTCTCGTGTATTTATTTATTTGTGTATTTGTCTTTGAGTCTGAATTACTTAAGTTGATAAATGATTTAAACTGTTCGGATGTTTACATTATAGCAATCTCAATCGGAGTTATATTTCTGACTCATTCTAACTACAAGATGCCCTAAAGTTTTCAATAGAAGGGAAATGAAAGGCAATACCCCTACATTGTATTTATTTATTTATTTTATTTTTATTTTACATTTGTTGACCAGGATAGTCAAACTGGATGCATGTCCATTTTCAGTGTAGGCCCTGGGAGAAAAGCTCCAACAGAAACAATAAAAACATGTTACAAATATATTAGTGACAAAGATTACATAAGCAAACAAGAAAAAAAACAGGTTCCATGGGTTAGAGTTAAACCCTGGTGAAAGTCAGGGGTAAATTAAACAGTAAGCTGATTAATAGATTTTACACATTCTAGATGGGACTTCAAGCTTGATACAACGGCATAGCCAGTTTAGTGCCAGATGTTGTTTGAGTCTAGTTTTAGCAGTTTTGACATTGCATGATTTGATTTGCAAGCAAGCACGTTAAAGATACTGAGCAGCTGTGTAAAGTATCTAGCTGTTTATGCATTTAGGTTTTAAATGTACACTGCAACTTTTTTATGATGACATGAAATTATTATATCATAAAGAGCTATCCAGCAACACCTGACAGACAGTGGAACAAGAGAAAGTATTGAAAATTAGGTTATAATAAGTGAATTGCAGATAACATAACAACCATGTCACCAGACAGTATGTAGCTGTCCAATCAAACATCCCTATTTATGTTTGTTTACATGATTTGCACTGCAGGGAGGTGCAGAGAATATATAACTAACTACTCAGCCTACTTGGTTGGAGTAACCAAATTTCACTATCTGTATATTAAATCCATCATTAATAACTATATAGGCAGACTTGCCAGCTGTACCCTGCAAAGCAGATGTAGCACTGTTGATTAGTTATCTATTAAAAATGAACATATATATTTACAGTTGGAAGTTACTCACTAGGTAATTTTAGAAACTTAAAAGAGGACTAAGCACAGACTGTCAATAAAGTAGACAAAGAGTGAGCACTTTAACTAACCCTGTACGTGAACTCAATAAATGTCCTGAAATTACAAATGGGGTTATAAAATATAACCTAGCTAGACCTCTAAGAATTTAAGATTAGGGTTAGAAAGTGAGTGGGTGTTTCAGGGTTAGACTTAAGGCTCTGATAGGGTTATGCAGTTCAGCAGGGTTGAGTGATGGGAGGGCTGGATAATTAAATAGGATCAGGCAAGTGTCAGGTAGGGCACTTGCCATTCAGAGCAAGCAGCAGTAAGCAACTTTCTCACAAGCTACTATCACATAAGCACTTCTTGTGGACACTAAAACGACACTTTGACAATGAATATATTCAATATGAATTCACATTTATAATGATGGGATAATCATATTGCCTAATTTTACTTTATTATTACTATATCATGTATTTTCTCTTGTTCCACTGTCTATCAGGTATTGCTGTAAAATATATGTGTCATTGTACTTGTTGAACTCTATGTAACCTATCTTAGTATCAGTCACTATCATATTACTGCGATGTCTGTAGTGTATACTCTTGCTCAGAATCTTACACCTGCAGTGCTTGTATATAACACTGTAAGGTAATTATGCTCTATTATTTATTTACTTTATTTTACTTATTTATTCTTTGTTAAATGGGCTAGTTTCACTAGGGCAGTGTCCTCTTTTAAGGGGGAACCGCATGCTAAGCTACACTTCCCTATGTGGCTACATGGGTCTACTTCAGAAGACCCAAATACCATAACACCAACTTTCACAATCCCAAGACAATAAGGTCGACAACATCAGAAAACCAACATCGTGGAACATAAACTGCGAACTCCAGGTAAGTAACTACTTGTCCAAAAAAATATAAAATTAAACCCAAAGCAAATTAAACCCACCGACGTGGGGGGGGAGGGGTTTGCTCCCCACATCCCCTAACTAAATATACCAACTCCAAGGTCAAACTACCATTTGGATAAGGGGCAAAATTCACCATGGTGGCCAAGTGGTTACTTACCTGGAGTTTGCAGCCGGTGTTTTGGGACATTTGTTTCCTGACTTAGTGTTGTGGTATTCCAGCCTTCCAAAGTAGACCTGCTAGACACACACACACATATATAAATATATATATATATATATATATATATATATATATATATATATATATATATATATGGATTCCTATTACAAGAACAAAAGTTCACTACTTCGAACTTGTAATAGGAAGCCTCAATTCTGCGAAAGTTCACTTTAACGAAAGTGAACTTTTGCATAAGTACACTTCACTGAAAACACCACAGCACAGTGGAGGACATAAAAAACAAACTACGTCCTCCACTATGGTGCGATAGTCACGGACCTTAGGGTTAGGGCACGGGTTAGGGTAAGGGGATAGTTAGTAAAGCTATCCCCTTACCCTAACCCATGCCCTAACCCTAAGGTTTGTGACTATTGCACCATAGTGGAGGACATTGCTATGTCTTTCATTGCGCTGCAGTCGTCACGGACCTTAGGGTTAGGGCATGGGTCATGGTAAGGGGATAGCCCTATGGGCTATCCCCTTACTATGACCCGTACCCTAACCCTAAGGTCTGTGAGTACTGCACGGAAGTTCAGTACAACACCCGTTCATTGTACTGAACTTGGCGTAAGTGCACTTTCGATTAAGTGCACTTTCACTGCAGTGAGCATTCCATGCACTATTTCGAATTAGTGAAAATTCGATCTAGTTTATGGAACCCATATATATATATATATATATATATATATATATATATATATATATATATATATATATATATGTGTGTGTGTGTGTGTGTGTGTGTGTGAGTGTGTGTGTGTTTGTGATGTGCGTGTGCATTTCATTCAACAGTTTTTTTTTTTATTTATTTTCATTTAATTTAACTAATAAAGCTTTTAAGAACCTTTGCTTGTTTTAACATGTCATGTGATATTTTACTTCCACCTGAGCTACCACCAACTCAAGCTGGGGGAAGCTTGGTTTAATATCTCACCTAAGGTATAGCACACTCAGAAATGCAGCATCCCATATTGCTGCATTGCAAAGATAGTAATGGGAAATTAATTCAGTCACCTTGGGTAGGAAAAAGAACACACAGCCTTCTGATCTTCCACCATCACAGACAAGCATGTAATCATTTGAGCTATTCATACTAATACCCTCTGTATCATCATGTTACTATACTTAGTACTGTGTGTGTTCTAAGTAACCATTTGCTGTTCACTTCCACTCCCAGATCATAGCTAAAATGGGTCTTCAGACCAGCCTACTAACCTGGTTAATAAAGCTTTGAATAAATGAAAAAAATGTGTTGCACACAATCTCTTATGAAAAAGAGTAAGTGTATATACAATTTCAAACCATTTTAATGTTTATGGGACTCACAGAAAACACAAGACAACTGAGTCTTGTGACCATTTACACCTTGTCAGTACTCACCCTCAGACCATCCTACCTTTTCATAGAGGGCTGCGCCAGTCAAGCCAAGCCAAGGGTGTATTTTTGACCACACATCCAGTCATTCAGATCCCATCTGAAGGACAACACCGTATCTATTCCAGAGGTGCAGGATATTCTTTATTTGCTGATGAAAGTTTAGATCCCTGGCTTAGGTATTTGTGAGTCTATTTCATAGGTTCATAGGTTCATAGGTTCATACTAGGCTATCTGCCCTGGGGCAATTTTAAGCCTAGCCCAATTCTGTATGGCTTACGCCACCCCTTGATTTGAGTATACTGTGCCCTTTTTAAGGTTTAGTTTACTGTGCCTCTGTCTAATAGTGACACGGGAGTAATCCCTGGGACAAACCTATGATCCCCCATTCACTTATCGAGATTCTTCTTGAAGAGATTCAGTGAGGTGCTCTGCCTCACATGAACTGGAATTCTATTCCAGAGTGAAGGGAGCCTCTGGGTTATGAACCTGTCCCTCCAGCAAGTTCTATTTATTTCTGTGCTGAGGTTCAAGTCCCTCGAGCGTGTGGCTCTAAGGGATTTAGATTTACTGAGGTGGAGCATGTCCATTAATTCTGGATTTGACATAGCTTTGTATGTCAGGCATAGATCGCCTCGAAATAGGCGGTATGCAACTGAGTAGAGCTGGAGTTTTTTTAACTGAGCAGCATATGGCATCTGTTTGAGACCCTTGATCCTCTTGGTGAGATACTTTTGGGGTCTTTCTAATTGCTGCAGGTGCCGGGTAAGGTACATCCCAAAAGGGGCATTGTATTCTATGATGGGCCTGATGAGGGATGAATAAAGGGGCACGATTACCTCTCTTGATCTAGATGTGAAACCCTTCGTGATGAGGTGGGCTATGTAGAAGGTCTTTCTAACCACTTTGGCAATGTTTTTTTCAAAGGAGAGATTGCTATCAACTTGGGTCCCCAGGTCCCTAATAACTTTCTCTGTACTTAATGGGTTTCCGCCTATGTGGTAATTTGTGGGCACATTGATTTTGCCAAAGGGTATGACTATACATTTTTTGGCATTTAGCTTTAAACCATGGCGCTGGCACCAGTTATCTGTCTCTGTGAGACCTTTTTGAAGGATGTTTGTGTCAGCTGGAGAGTTGATTATGGTGCCCAGTTTGCAGTCGTCTGCGAACTTGGTGAGCCATAGTCCTCCCACGTTTGCCTGTACCTCGGAAAAGTATATACCGAACAAGAGTGGTCCCAGGACAGAACCCTGTGGGACACCACTTGTGACCGGTTTCGAGTCTGACATGGCTCCAGCAACTCTCACTCTGTGGGTTCTGTCTTTGAGCCTGTTTGCGACCCATCTTGTGACATAGGGGTTTATATTTAAGCTGGATAGCTTATCTATGATGCCCGAGTGGGGTATTGTGTCAAATGCCTTTGCAAGGTCCAGATAGGCTGTGTGGACTACCTTCCCTTCATCTATGGCTTTGGTGACTGTTTCAAAGAAGTCAACCAGGTTCAAAAGGCAGGATCTGCCCTTGAAAAAGCCGAACTGGGTAGGATCTAGTGTCTGTAGGTCCCCAATGTCTTTGTTTATGAGCTCCATGATGATCCTCTCCATAGCCTTGCAGACTAAGCTAGTCAGGCTTATGGGGCGATAGTTTCCAGGGTCCGTAGAGGCTCCACCTTTGTGGAAAGGGACCACTGTTGCTGTACGCCATTCTGTGGGCACATATCCTGTAGTGAGGCTGAGATTGTATAGCTGTTTTATTTGAGGGATTAGTTCCTCTTGTAGTTCATGTAGGACGCAACCTGGAACACCATCTGGTCCCATGGAAGCAGTGTTTTTTGCTTTGGAGAGGGCAGCCTTCACCTGAGCATCTGAGATGTTTGGTTGGCAGCCCTCTGCCGGGATAGATACTTGCTCTTTGGGGGGGGGGGGGTTGCACTGAACCTGTCTGCCAGGATATTGGCGATGTCTGTGGGTTCAGTGTATTTTTTGTCGTTTAGAATCAACTCAGAACAAGTCTGGGAGTTGCATCCCAGGTTTCTAACATAACTGAAAAAAGCCTTATGATTGTCTTTGGTGTCCTGTGCAATTTTTCTCTCGAAGCTGGCCTTGGAGGATTTTATGAGGGATCATAATTTTTTGCTAGTACTGATCAGAGATGCCTTCCCTATTAGGGATTTTGCTCTATCATGTAGTAGCTTCCTCCTTCTGTTGTACAGTTTATTTATGGCAGGGGTCCACCAGACGGGATGTCTACCTTTGAATGATTGGGTCTTGGTTTTGTTTGGGATAGCACGATCCATGCATTCCTGGAGATGTCCGTAGAATGCATTTATATAGGATTCTGCAGTTTGGGCTGTAGTTTCAACTGGCCCTGGGGCCTTGAAGGATTCCACTTCGGTTTTGAGAAGTGAGAAGTTCGCTTTTGAGAAGTTTTTCACTGTGGTTTTCTGGGCTGGGGATGGGGTCGGGATGTGGACATCCAGTGAAATTAATTTATGGTCTGATCTTACCAATGAGGGATATATTTCTGGTGTGGAGCATAGAGTCCCCATGTTGGTAATGATCAGGTCTAGTATGTTGTCCCCTCTTGTGGGAGTGGTGACTAGTTGTTCCATAGCATTTGAGTTTATAATTTCCAGGAATCTTTGGGCTAAGGTGCTGGGGCTTGAGTAGTGCTCCCAGTCAATGTTTGGGTAGTTGAAGTCGCCCAATATAATGGTGTTCGGAGATATCTTCATTTGATTTGTGGAGAGATAAGACATCCATGTCCACTGGGCCTAATAGCATGGAAGGCAAGGCAGAGATCTCCCCTCAAAAGCCTGTAACATAATGAATAAAGGTAGCTTTGGGTTTTTAAGCCAGTGATCATCCTACTTATGAACCTTGTGGGTCTTTCTATTTGTTTGACATTTCTAGTGAGCTGTAAGCCAAAGGGGTATTATATTCCATAGCTGGCCTAATCAGTTCTGGATATAAGTGGACAATGACCTCTTTAAATCTGGATGATATTCCTTTGGCAAGTAACTGCACTAAGTAGTAGGACTTTCGAACTACTGTCCATACATGTTGAACAAAGGAGAGGGAATTATCATCCAAAGTCCCAAGGTCTTCACAACATTCTCATTTTGGAGTTGGGTATTGTTTATGTTGTATGCCAGAGGGAGAGGATTGTTTACCAAATAGGTTCATAGGTTCATAGGTTGGTACTAGGCTATTGGCCCTGGGGCCTATACAAGCCTAGCCATAACAATTCCCTGGCTATTTCTTCCCACACTATTTACTTCCCTGGACCCCTGTCTAGCAGGGTGACTGACGTGATCCTGGGGTGAATTTCCTTTCTCCCATCCAGTCATCAAGGTTCCTTTTGAAGAGGGCCAAAGAGGTGCTCTGCTTGACATGTATGGGCAGTCTATTCCAGAGTCTGGGGTGTCTCTGCGTCAGGAACCTATCCCTCCAGCATGTTTTGTTTATTGTGATAACAAGGTTTAGATCCCTGGAGTGTGTGGCTCTGAGGGATTATATTGTACATTTTAGCATTGAATTTGAGCCTATTTGTAGTGCATCAGATATTTAAGAGTATGAGTTCTCACAGATGGGCTTGGGCATCAGAAAGGGACTTGACAAAGTCTCTCAGTTTATAGTAATCTGCAAACTTGGTTAGCCAGAGGAAGGTCTGTGTTCATGGTCTGTAGATGAGTAAAGTGAATGCCAAGCAAAAGAGATTGCAGCACTGGGCAATGCATATATACATGCAAACATTTCAGGCACGGGTAATGCTTGCTATAATGTAATTTGGTAGTCTGTTTCATGCATCAGCTACTCTCTCAGAGAACCAATTAGTACACATCTCATTCCAATAGAATCTTCTACATAGGTTGTCTGATGATTCTGTAGTACTTTTTGATAACCCCAAACATTCCCAGATGCAGTTGTCTCTAAATGGCCTTTATACTTGAGTAAGGTCTCCTCTTATAGGTTCATAGGTTGATACTAGGCTATCTGCCTAGATTGTGTTTGGCTTTCGCCACCCTTCTTAGATTAGTTGACTGTGCCTCTGTATAGTAGGTCACAGAAAATAGCCCATTTAAGGTTAGTTTACCGTGCCTCCGTCTAGCAGTGACACAGAAGAGATCCCAGGGGTAAATTTAAGATCTCCCATCCAAACGTCAAGATTCTTCTTGAAGATGGTCATTGAGGGGCTCTGTCTGACATGGATTGGGATTTTGTTCCAGAGTGAGGGGAGCCTCTGGGATATGAATCTGTCCCTCCAGAATGTTCTATTTATTTCTGTGCTGAGGTTTAAGTCACTGGAGCGTGTAGTTCAGATGGATTTGGATTTCTTGAGGTGGAGCATGTCCATTAATTCTGGGTTGGACATGGCTTTATACATCAGGCACAGATCACCTCTGAGTAGGCAGTAAGCAACTGAGTAGAGCTGGAGTTTCTTTAGCCTAACTGTGTAGGGCATCTGTTTGAGTCCCTTGATCCTCTTGGTTAGGTACTTTTGGGGTCTTTCTAGTTGTAGCAGGTGTCGGGTAAGGTACATCCCAAATGGGGCATTGTATTCAATTATGGGCCTGATGAGTGATGAGTAGAGGGGCACAATGACATCTCTTGATCTAGATGTGAACCCCTTCGTGATAAGGTGGGCTATATAGAATGTCTTTCTAACCACTTTGGCAATGTGATTGTCAAAGGAGAGATTGCAATCTACTAGGGGTCCCCAAATCCCTAATTACTTCTTCCATACTTAATGGATTACCAACTATGTGGTAATTTGTGGGCACTTTGTTTTTCCCAAAGGGGATGACTATGCACTTTTTGGCATTTAGCTTTAGGCCATGGCTCTGGCACCAGTTATCCATCTCTGTGAGACCTTTTTGGAGGATGCTTGTGTCAGCCGGCGAGTCGATTATGGCCCCCAGTTTGCAGTCATCTGCAAACTTTGTCAGCCATAGTCCTCCTGTGTTAGCCTGTACTCAGAGAAATATATACCGAACAAGAGAGGTCCCAGGACTGAGCCTTGTGGGACGCCACTTGTAACTGTTTTAGAGTCTGACATGGCACCTGCAATTCTGACCATGTGGGTTCTATCCCTAAGCCAGTTTGCAACCCATCTTGTGACATAGGGGTTGATATTTAAGCTGGTGAGCTTATTTATGATGCCTGAGTGGGGTATTGTGTCGAAGGCTTTTACAAGGTCAAGGTAGGCTGTGTGGACTACCTTCCCTTCGTCTATGGCCTTGGTGACTGTTTCAAAGAAATTGACCAGGTGCAAGAGGCAAGATCTGCCCTTAACAAAGCCAAATTGGGTAGGATCCAGTGTTTGGAGGTTCCCAATGTCTTTGTTTATGAGTTCCATGATGATATGCTCCATAGCTTTGCAGACCAGGCTAGTTAGGCTTATAGGGCAATAGTTTCCGGGGTCCATTGTGGCACCACCTTTATGGAGTGGGACCACTGTTGCTGTACGTCATTCTTTGGGTACATATCCTGTTGTAAGGCTGAGACTGAACAGTGATTTTAAGTGAGGGTTCAGTTCTTCTTGGAGCTCATGTAAAACGCAGCCCAGGACACTGTCCGGTCCCATTGATGCTGTGTTTTTTGCTTTGGAGAGGGCAGCTCTCACCTGTGCATCTGTGATGTCAGGGAGGCTAAACTCTGTTGGGATAGTCATTTGCTCATTTGGGGGGGGGGGGAGTTTGCACTGAACCTGTCTGCCAGGATGTTGGCAATGTTTGTGGGTTCAGTGTATTTTTTGTCATTTTGCACTAACTCAGAGCATATCTAGGAGTTTCTACCCAGGTTTCTGACATAACTAAAGAAAGCCTTGTGATTATCTTTAGTGTCTTGTGCAATTTTTCTTTCGAAGCTAGCCTTAGATGATTTTATGAGGGATCGTAGTTTCTTGCTAGTACTGATCAGAGTTGCCTTCCATTTCAGGGATTTCGCTCTATCATGTAGTAGCTTCCTCCTTCTGTTGTATAGCTTATTTATGGCTGGGATCCACCAGCCAGGTCTCCTGCCTTTGGAGGAGTGTGTCTTGGTTTTATTTGGGATAGCATGATCCATGCATTCCTGTAGGTATCCATAGAATGCGTTTGTAAAGGATTCTGTGGTTTGGGCCGTATTTTCCGCTGGCCCTGTGGCTTTGAAGGATTCCACCTCGGTTTTAAGAAGTGGGACGTTTGCTTTTGAGAAGTTTTTGACCGTGGTTTCCTTTGCTGGGGGTCGGGATGGGATATGGATGTCCATAGTGATTAATTTATGGTCAGATCTTACCAATGAGGGGTATACCTCTGGTATGGAACATAGAGTCCCCATGTTGGTGATGATCAGGTCCAATATGTTTTCCCCTCTTGTGGGAGTGGTGACCAGTTGTTCCATAGCATTTGAGTTTATAAATTCTAGGAACCATTGGGCTAGGGTGTTGGGGCTTGAGTAGTACTCCCAGTCTATGTTTGGGTAGTTAAAGTCACCCAATATAATGGTGTTTGGAGAGACCTTCATATTCTCCACTGTCTTCAGGAAAGCCGAGTGGGGTTCCTGAGTTTGGGAGGGTGGTCTGTAGCAGGCTACAAACTGGAAGGCAGTTTTGCCCACTGTTAGTTGCACATGGGTGGTCTCAGATGCTTCGTGCAGTGCCACTAGCCTGGAGGTATGGGTATCTTTGATGAATATGGATACTCCCCCTCCTCTTGTGGTTTGGTCTGAGTTTTGGGGCTGAAAAGCATGGTATGAGGTATGGTAGTGCTGGGGTGCTCTCGGCAGCCTTGAACCAGGTTTCTGTTACTGCACAGATATCGATATTCTCCATACTGAGGAGAGCCTCGAGTGCGTGCATCTTGAGGTTTAGACTTCTGGCATTGAGCAGCATTACCCTTAGTTTCTTTTTCCTTGTGTTGTTTAAGGAGGTGGGTTTGTCTTTTGAGCCTTGCCTAAAACAGGCACTATGGGGGTGGCAAGAGCCTTGGCCAGTATTCGAAAACTCAGGGGTGACAGGTGCAAGCCGTCCCTAGCGAAGCAACGTGGCTTGTCAAGCATGTCATCCCAGGCTGACAGACAAGGATCCCCTTTGAGCGACACCAATAATTTAGTCAATTGTTGAAATTGATCATTTTGTCTTTATACTGTGGTATCATTCTTGGTGAGGGCAAGATGCTACTTAAGGTCAGGGTCATACCGGCCTGGGCCACATGATCAGAGAGCTCCTCTATTTCTCTTTTCATGTAATCCAGGGAGGTACATCTCAGGTCATTCACACCAGCATGGACAATGACGGAGTCATATTTGTACTTGCTTTGGAGTGATCTGAGTGCTTGTGTTATGTGGCGGATCCTGGCACCCGACAGGCAGCTTACAGTGACCTTCTCCTTGTTCAGCCTGGTGAGAGGGACATCAGTGTGTCTGACAATAGAGTCACCTATTACAAGTGTATTAGGTGTGTTGTTTAGCCTTAAGGGCTGTGACTGTGTGGCCCACTAACTTTGTGAACTATGTGATACGTGGGTATTGTTGTGGGGTAGCAGTTGCTTGGATGTCTGCTTTGGAGGTCTCTGTTGCTTGGGCAGATTTTTATTTAGAGCATCCGAGTATGTTTTTGTGTGTTTATGTGTTTGGTTTGCTGTTGCGATGGGTCTATGTGAGACTGGATTTGTGGTGTGTGTGATTACCTTCTCCTCCAGACTGACTGTGCCAGTACTATGTTGAGAGAGCTCAGCCTCCAGTTTGGCTATATAGTTGCATCTCTCACATATATTTGAGCTTGTTGGGAAGAGGAGAGGGTGGTCTGTGTACATAAGGCAGTTGTAACATTGCCTCAAGATTCCCATATTCACCAGCTGGACTGGAGAGTAAACCTGAAACTGACTCTTGGACATGACAAAATAGTATAAGGAATTACTTTTAGACTTGATCAAAAAGGACCAATAGGGAGCCAAGTACTTAAAGGGAATATAAGAGTATATGAGACACTGTACATGTTCAAATACTTTAGACTTTAATAACTTACATTTTCACATCCATGGATGCCCTGGGTATATTTCCACTGTACTCTTTCCAGTTTACCCATGCTTGTTTTCTTATAAGGTTTCCATATTGTTACTCATTACTCAACTTTGGGTCTAATATAACTAACACACAATGATTTCATCATGTCCGATTTCCTAGACTTTATATACCTTTTTAGACAACCTATAGATTCATAACTATCATTAGCCAATGGGTTGATATGATTAGAAAATGTCAGAGTCTGATCTAGCCATATGCCCAGGTCCTTAAATGAAACGACTGTTTCACTGTGTACTGTACTAAATCTTCACCTCACAATTTAAGTGTTTCAAATCTCATATGTTTAGTTTTTCGTGTATTTATCATCATATTTATTTATTTATTTTACATTTGTTAACCGGGCTAGTCTAGCTGGATATATATCCATTTTCAGTAGAGGCCCGGGGAGAAAAGCTCTGCACAGATATACAAATATGTAAAAATATTGTTGCATGTTAATTAGGATTAATAAACCAAATAAAACAGGTAGTTATAACATATCAGAGATCAAAAACACTTAAGAAAAGTACAGTGAACATAATATAGCTTAAGAAAGCTAAAAACAGATATAATACAGTAATTATTATGTACAATAGTTCACATCAGGTTAAAGGATTTAAGCAATAAGTTTATTAGAGTTTAAATAGTGTCAGTCTTAATTACAAGACTAAGTATTTAAATATTTGGAAGTATGGTTAGAAGAGGAAGAAACAGGGGTAAAAGACAGTTGTTAGTCAGGGTTACTACAAGGGCATATCCAGTGCCTTTGGAGGTATTTTTTTAGTTTTTGTTTAAAGAGTGGCAAGGATGTAATTAGTGTTAGTTCACTGGGTAGCAGGTTCCAGGTTTTTCCTGCTGTGTTAGTAAACAGAGAGTCACCAGCTGTATTATTAGACTTAGTTAAGCTTGCAAGGAGTTTGCTAGAAGAGCGTAAGGAGTTCAGATTATTATATGGGATTAAGAGTTTTGAGAGTATAGGGGTATTACTGGGTTGGTAAAATATTTTGTGGGCAATAGTGAGTTGGGGGATTATCGGATGGTTTTGGAATTCCAGCCAGTCTAGTTGCCTAAGATTAGAACAGTGATGAGTTCTGAAGGGATTGCCAGTAGCGAATCTGGCAATATTATTGTAGGAAGTTGCTAATTTGTTGAGGTTAGTTTTCTTAAGGTTGGTAAATATAGGTGAGGCATACAGAAGAGTTGAGATTAGATGGGAGTGAGCGATCTTGGCTCTGACTGTTGAGGTTAAGATAGGTTTTATTCTATATAAGGATCCTATTTTTCTGTTGACTATTTTAATGGTGTTGTTTATATGGTGATCAAATGAGAGATTTTTGTCAATGGTTATTCCTAAAAGTTTGGTGGTAGAGTCAGGGAAAATGACAGTGCCATTATTTGAAGAGATTGAGAAGTCTAAGGGGGTGGACCTAGTAGTGGGTGTGAAGAGAAGGAGTTTTGTTTTTTTGGCATTAAGAAGGATTCAACGTTTGGTAAACCATGTTTCTACAGTATTAAAAACATTTTGAGTAAGAGAGTATAGTTCAGTTGGAGAGGTTACTGAGCATATTAGTGTGGAGTCATCTGCATATTGAATACAGGTGGCTTGAGGAATTGCTACATGGAGATCATTAATAAATAAGGAGAAAAGAAGTGGTCCAAGAATGGAGCCCTGAGGAACCCCGATGGTGACAGGTAAAAAGGAAGAAATTTGATTTTCCCAGAGAACTGCCTGTTGCCTATTGCTGAGGTATGACCTAAACCATTTAATGGCCAGAGAATCAAAGGAAAGAGATTCAAGAATATTAATTAGGAGGGTATGGTTAACCATGTTGAAGGCTTTAGAGAGGTAGAGAGTGCCCAAATAGTCACTTTAGTCAAGTTATTTTACAGACATGTCCTATCTGTAGCACATGTAATCAGTTTACCCATTTTCAAGTCATCTGCACACAGACTGTAAAACACCTCAAATAAAAAAGACAGATCTGAAAGGTATAATCTAAACAAATATGGGCACAGGACAGAGCTGTGTGGGACACCATGAATATAACCATGAATTTCACCTGTCCATTTGCTCCATAATACGTGCCATGTTCTATCTAAGCATCCAGCTATCCGTCTTATCAGGAGTATATCAATACCTCACTGTTCTAATTTAATGATCAGTATTTTGTGCATGACTCTATCAATTGCTAAAGTTAAAGCTATATAAATTATATCATAGCACAATTTTTATTTATTTATTTGACATTTGTTGACTGGGATAATCCGAATGAGCTAGTGCCCTTTTTCAGCGGAGGCCCAGGGAGATAACTCCACCAAACAAAATATATAGGATACTCACAGTGCAAAATATGCAAGAAAATGTGAAGAAAACAGGCTAAACTAGAAAACAGAAAGTAACATGCAAATATATAATATATAGTAGAGATTATATATATTTTTTTTTAATTTTTCATTCATAGCTGTTATTGTATTGTTATAGAATATCATGTTACAGGTGATATAGCTATTTTCAATGCATGCATGCTGATATATAGTTTCAAGTTCCAGCCTTTCCAGTTTTGACCATAATGTATCCAATATAACGTTCTCCATTATTTTTCCACAAAAAGAAAGTAAACTTATGGGTCTGTATATCTCTGGGTTTATCCTACTTCCCTTTCCTTTAAATATAGGTTTAACAAGTGCATCTCTCCAGTCTTGAGTAATCTTTCTAATATTTATACAACCTAGTAAATAACAGATATAATGGTATCTCGCTTTTTTAATTTCTCAAACTCTTTTGCATTTTAATACCATGACAGAAATGGGCCCCATTCCTAAGTTAAAGTATGATCAAAGTTCATGAAATTAGTATTGTTTCAATCTTTGATGTTAGCCAGAAGTGCTCTTCACAACACCTGCAATGTACCTGGTAATGACCACTTCTGCAATTCATATGGAGTTACATGCATCAGTAACACATCTAAGCACTATTGTAAATTCTTTTTTTATAAGACCTGTTGTTAATAATACTACTACTGGAACTCTCAGGGTATTCTTCCACATTGCCTTTGTTTCTGACTGCAGATCCTGGTGTTTTATGACTTTGTGCATCTCTGTACAGAAGATACTGTAGTCACTGAATGTAGCAGTTTCAATGATCAATGTTACTTTTGTCTTATATTCATGGACTACTATATCTGGTTTTCTCACATCTAGTTTTTGAACTTTTGGTAGTGGGTGATCCCATGGGATATAAACTTCATTGTTTTCTATAATGCTTTGTGGCTCATGTTTCCAGTGTTTTTCAGACACTTCAGTACCATAATGTTTCCACAATCCCCAGTGCAACAGTTTTGCCACATTTTTATGCATTTTGGTATACAGTCCTTCTGCCATTAGTATGTCACAACCAGCAACAAGGTGTGCAACTGTTTACAATTCTATTTTACAGCATTCTGCATTTGTCTGTTTCCCCACATGTTCAATGCACTTTGTAAACCAACATGTACATAGTGCACTATCTTGGTCCGCCAATATTAACCTTTCATCTTGGTTTAAATTCACCTTTCCTTAACCATTTCTGCATTCAATCCTGATCAACATGAAGTTGTCCCAAGAGTTTTCTATACTTGCAACTACATTTATGAATTTTCCACATTTCTTGCCTTCTTATCTGATCCTTCACCTTATATACTTTCCTTTGTTTTTTGGCACATTCAGTTGCTGCCTGATGTTTATCTACTTCTGGTTTGATTTCCATTCCTGCTTGATGCTGATATGTTTCTGCTAAACTAAGCAAGGAAGTAATCTTAGATTTATTCTCCCTATGTTTCAAAACTTTTACTTTATTTGGGTCTTGTGAGGTCCACAGATATGTATGAAGTTCCATGATAGCAGATCTGTACATGTAATCAATTTTGAGGGGGCCCATCCCTCCTTCAGAACACAGAATATATAATCTTGGCATGCACTGATTTTTATAAATCATTTGATGAGCATGATTCTTCTTATTTTCCTGCCCAACCTCTCCATCACCTTTTGGAGCCAGTCAATCACTCCAAAATTGTAAGTTAGGACAAGAAGAGCAAACTGGCTTATAGCTTGGACTTTGTTCCTAGATGTCAACACTTTTTCAGTATTAAAGCCAAATATTCCATATTAAGTTTTATTCACATTTGTTCATGTTCTATTGTTGATCCTTCATCAATTCCCAAATGTTTATATGCTCCCTCTTGCTCACGTTCTTTTATATCACATTCTTGTCCCAAACTGATGTTTTCTTGGTGCTGCAGCTTTCCTGCTTTAAAGGTTGCTTTTGTACAGTTATCACATTTTACCAAATTTATCATTTACCAAATGACATTCTTATATCATCTGAAAAAGTTGTACCCACCTGCAGTTGTGCTTTTAGTTCCTCATCTGATGAACTATATAGTTTTAAGTCATCTACAAAAAGAAGATGGGAAGTCTGTATACTTTGTTGTTTTCTGGCAGCCAAATGACCTAATCTGTTAAGCAGACAGCTTAATGGGTTAAGGGCAAGACAAAAAAGCAGCAGTGACAGTCACCATGGAATATTCCCCTTTGAATGTTTTATCCCTAGAATAATAATCTGTCCATTATCGTGTTTTAACCAAGCTAGTGTCTGTTGAGGGTACGCATATAAATAGTACGTACTCATGGCTAAATCTTCATGCAATGTCAATACTTTTAGCCAAAGGTTAGGTACTGCATCTGGGCCTGGGGTTTTCCAATTGGGAGCTTTTCTTAACTTTGTTTCTCTAAGGCTGTTACTTCATCCCATTTCATATCCTGTACATTTGAACTTCTTATTCTTTATTTTACTTCTTCTATCCATTTAGCATCTTTGTTTTTAATTTGTGTTAGGCAGTGTAAACCTTGGCTTGAGATGATTGTCACTGCTGAATTGACACCCCAACCCCATGTGCAAAATGGGAAAAGGGGTTGAGGATGGATGGCTGGATGGATGGATTTGTGTTAGTGCATGACAGATCCTGATCTGTTATAATACTGCATGCTACTTTTATCAAATCTGTGTTTCTGAGTATTTTTTTGCTATGTTTCCTCTTCTATAATCTTCTAACATTGACATGTCTTGTCTTAATTGCTTTATAGTTTTCTCTATTCATTACTTCCATGATGGCATTTGATTTCTCCCCTTCCTTTCCCTTACTGCCCTGCATTCTTGTGGTAAGACTTTATCTGTTATTACTTTAACTACACAGTAATATATTCTATTTAAGTCTGTTATACCGCATGAAACTCTATAGACATGGTTAATTACTGTGTTCATTTGTTTTATCAAAATTCTAACTTTTGGGGTTTTATTGACCTTCTGTAATCTATTTTTTTCATTGATCTTAATATGTCTGTCCATATCTATTAAATCAAGCAACTCTTCTCTTAGTTCATTTTCTTCTAAACTGAGGGCACGTTCTTTGTTCTCAATTTCTTGTGGGCATTCTATAGAAAGTTCCGGAGCCTCTTTTTGTGCCATGTTCTCTTCAGTTTCATCCTGTAGCATTCATTGCTCTTTCACATGGGAACTCACTGGCCTATCATGCTACAACATTGTATCAGAGTTGCCACAGTTTCCTGTTCTTTCCCTTACTGTCCAACTCCAACTGAACTTTTGTACTGGTTTTCTGTGAAAGACTCCAAAGTATCTTTATATGACAAGTGATCAGATGCTTCCCGTGCTACTGGTTTCTCCTTAATTTAGATGTCCATTGCTCTATCCTGCTGCGATGTTATCTGAGTAAAATTTTCTGCACTGAATCCTTCACTTTGCAGATAATCCATAACCCTAGTCTCTGTTTCTTCAACTTCTCCACTGCTAATCCTCTTTTCTACCTTTCTTCTTTGTTTCTTATTTTTGTACTGTAACATTTTCCATGTCTAGACGCCTTTGCCTGCATTTCTCTTCAAATATCTTTAGCGCTGTTCTTTTTGTATTGATTAGTTTTGCGTTCTCTTTTGCATAAGTATGGTAGCATTGTCACTTCACAGTAAGATGCTGTCCTGTTCGATTCTCAACTAAAGCGTTTTCTGTGTGGAGACATGCGTGAATGGGCATACCTTCATTGAAGGTTGTGCGTCAGGGCTAGCAACTCGGTACATAAAAATCTACTGCCAATCATTAGCAGACCAGAGTTCCACTGTGGTGACCCCTAACCGGGAAAAGACGAAAGACACAACATTGCACCATATTAAGATCATCCTTAATCCCAAAAAAAAAAAAAAAACAAAGTCTTACTCTTTTTCCCCAAAACTGTTACTCATATCAAATCTACTTTTCAAATAAAATCACTAAATCACACTCTCATAGTTGTTGACTCTAGTAGTAAACTTCTTGCTGTAACTATTGATGATCAGCTAAAATTTGATCTCCATATAAATAACTGTATCAGGAAAACCCATCAAAAACTAGGACTTCTCTTCAGAAATAAAAATTTCCTAACCCCTGAATCTAGAACCACAATCACCCATGCTTATCTTTTGCCATGCCTAACATACTGCTGCAAAATACTCACAAATCTTAACTCCACCTTACTTAGCAAACTCAAATCAACCTATCACAAAATAGCCAGATTTGCTGCACAACAAACCTACAAATCTCACTACCGTATCTGCCTCAAACATCTAAACTGGCTCGAACTACCACAACTCCTACTCCTCTCTCAGCTCCAAATTATACACTCCATTATTTATTCACCATCCTACAGTCCAGCACAAGGCACCATAATCTCCCTCTATGTCCCATCCAGACAACTCAGGAGCTCCACCCAAGACCTTTTACAAATCTACAAGCCCAAGTCCAAAATAGGAGCCATTACATACATACAGCTACCATCCCTCTATTGCTTGGATCAAACTCCCACATGAAGTTAGATCACTTTCACATCCTAAAGTATTCAAACTAGCCACTAAATAGTACTTAAAAAGTCACTGGATTTGTATCTGTTCTCAGCCTCCTTGAATATACCTTCACTAAATAACAAACCTAACTTCCTCTGTCTTACCATCATTTCTTCTCCTCTATACCAAAACATTTACAACTTAAACTAGTCTGCTTCATCATTTTTACCTAACACTATCTCCTTTCCTTCTGCTGCAGTATTCTTCATAGCATTTTTATAGATAATTGTAACTTCATATATATGATAACTGTTCTACAAGTTTTATTATGAATGATTATAATGTTAACTGTGTTTGTAATAACTATGTTTTGGAGCTTTTCACCCTGGGCCTCTGCTGAAAAAGGGCTTTTGCTGAGTCAGACAATCCCGGTTAATAAATGTAAAATAAAATAAATAAAAACAATACATTAAATCTCTTCTTCTTTCCCATGTCCATATTTCTTCTTCTGATTTCTCCTGCTCCTCCTGTTTCTTTTTACTTGGGGAACTTGTTCCATCATGCTGTGATATAACCTGTGTTAGATTTTTTACACTAAATTCTTCACTTTACAAGTATTCCATGATTTCAGCTTCTATTTCTTTTAACTTCTACTTGACTAATCTTCTGTTCTACATTCCCGCTTTATGATCTTATTTTTTATTGTGAAATGTTCCATATATAGATACCCTTGCCTGTATTTCTCTTTGAATATTTTTGGAGCTGCCTTTTTGTGTTGATTAATTTGGCTTTCTCCTTTGCATAAATATTGAATCATATCAGATCTCTTTTTTCCCATGTCCATATTTATTTTTTTACCTTTCAAAAGTATCTAGATTTTGTTCTTTATATTTTCACCTTCCTCAGTCACTTCTTTTTCCAAGCAGTCCAACATTTCTTGGTCTATATAATGTTTTTCATGGATCTGTTGTATTAATGAGCACAGATTTGCATTTGAAGCTTCTTGTGGAAGTATTTCTCTTTCCTCTAATTCCCTCTTAATCTTTTCATATATTTGTATGGAAATTCTGGGCTGCTTACATAATAGTAGCAATACATAATTTCTTTCTTATCCTCAATAGTCCACTTTGTCGTCTCTATGGCTCTTTTCTGGCCTATCAGTTTTGGTGATTTTTGTGGACTGCTAATTCCTTCTACAATGGGGGGGGGTCATCCTCCCAATGGGCCTGGCCTAGCCCCATTGTAGGAATGCTTCCATGTCTTGAGGAGTCTATACTGTCATTTTTTACAGTCCTGGCACCAGTGCGCCTACCAGGATTGGGCACTTTTTTATCATGGATCTTGTGCACCCAGCTATCTTTTTTTTTTTTAACCTACTCCTGTCCAGGATATATAGGTTCATAGGTTCATAGGTTTATACTAGGCTATCTGCCCTAAGGCATTTATAAGCCTAGCCCAAAATATGAAAAAATACTGTGCCCATTAGTTTGTTGTGCCTCTGTCCAGCAGTGACACAGAGATGATTCCCGGGGTAAACCTATGATCTCCCATCCAGAGGTCTAGATTTCTCTTGAACAGAGTCAGCGAGGTGCTCTGCCTCACATGGACCGGGATTTTATTCCACAGCATAGGGAGTCTCTGAGTGATAAATCTATCCCTCCAGCACGTCCTATTTATATCCGTGCTAAGGTTTAAGTCGCTTGCTCTAGTGGTTTTGGTGGACTTGGATTTTTTGAGGTGGAGCATGTCCATTAATTCCGGGTTAGACATGGCCTTGTATGTCAGGCACATGTCACCTCTGAGCATCTGAATAGAGCTGGAGTTTCTTCAATCTGGCAGCATATGACAGATTTTGGAGTCCCTTTATCCTTTTGGTGAGGAACTTTTGGGATCTCTCCAATTGCTGCAGATGTCGGGTGAGATACATCCCGAATGGGGCATTGTACTCGATCATTGGTCTGATAAGTGAAGAGTACAGGGGAACAATGACCTCACTAGATCTGGATGTGAATCCCTTCATGATCAGGTGGGCAATGTAGAAGGTCTTTCTAACCACTTTAGCAACGTGAGTGTCAAAAGAAAGGCCACTGTCAACCTGGGTCCCCAGGTCCCTGATAACCTCTTCTGTGCTTAGTGGATTGCCACCTATATGGTAGCTTGGGGTTACCTTGTTTTTCCCGAAGGGTATGACTATACATTTTTGGCGTTTAACTTCAGGCCATGGCTCTGGCACCAGCTATCTGTTTCCGTGAGTCCCTTCTGAAGGATATCCATGTCCGATGCACTTTCCACTATGGCCCAGTTTGCAGTCGTCTGCAAACTTTGTCAGCCAAAGTCCTCCCATGTTGGCCTGTACTTCTGAGAAGTCGATGCCAAACAATAGGGGCCAAGGACCGAGCCCTGTGGGACACCACTTGTGACCGAGTCTGACACAGCGCCAGCAACTCTAACCCTGTGGGTTCTGTCCTTAAGCCAGTTTGCAACCCATCTTGTGACATATGGGTTTACATTTAAGCTGGTAAGTTTTCTACAATACCGAGTGGGGTATTGTGTTTGCAAGGTCAAGGTAGGCTGTATGGACTGCCTTTCCCTCATCAATGGCCTTGGTGACTGTTTACCAAGTTCAAAAGGCATGATCTTCCCTTGACAAAGCCAAACTGGGTCAGGTCCAATGTCTGCAAGTCCCCTATATCTTTGTTTATGAGCTCCATTATGATCCTCTCCATAGCTTTGCAGACTAGACTTGTTAAGCTTATCTTTGTGGAGTGGGACCACAGTTGCCGTCGCCACTCCTTGGGCATGTATCCTGTGGTAAGGCTGAGATTAAACAGCTGCCTTTTGTGCGGGTTTAATTCCTCATTTAGCTTGTGTAGCACACAGCCGGGAACACCATCCGGTCCCATTGATGCTGTGTTTTAGCTTTAGAGAGAGCAGCTTTCACCTCGCATTTGAGATGTCCGGGAGGCTACACTCGGCTGGGATAGTTATCTCTCCTTTAGGTGAAGTTTGCACTGAACCTGTCTGCCAGTATGTTGGCAATGTCTGTGGGTTCAGTGATTTTTGTATCATTTTGGACTAATTCTGAGCATATCTGGGAGTTTCCACCCAGGTTCCTAACATAGCTGAAAAAGGCCTTATGATTGTCCTTTGAATCCATGGCAATTTTCTCTCAAAATTGGCCTTAGTTGATTTTATGAGTGCTTTTTACTAATAATGATCAGGGGTGACTTCCCTTTTATGGATTTTGTTCTATCATGTAATAGCTTTCTCCTCTTATTGTAAAGTTTGTTAATGGCTGGGGTCCACCAGACTGGACGTTTGCCCTTTGTGGAAAGAGTCTTGGTTTTATTTGGGATTGCCTGATCCATGCAGTCCTGGAGGTGTTTATAGAAGGCATTTGTAAGGGCTTCTTGGGTTGTGGTTACCTCTGGCTCAGGGGCCTTGAAGGATACCACACCAGTCTTGAGTAGTGTGAAGTTTGCTTTAGAGAAGTTCTTCACTATGGCCCTTCCTGTTTGGGGCGGCGGCGGGATGTGGATTTCCAGTGTCCTTAGTTTACGACCAGACTTCACCACTGGGGGATATACTTCGGTGTGGAGCATTTTGTCCCCATGTTTGTGACAATGAGATCTAGTATATTTTCTCCTCTGAACAGTGACTAGCTGTTCCATGGCATTTGAATTTATGAACTCCAGGAACCGTTGGGCTAGAAAGTTAGGGCTTGAGTAATGTTCCCAGTCTATATTCGGGTAGTTGAAGTCACCCAATATGATGGTGTTTGGAGATACATTTATACCCTCCTGTCTTCAGGAAGGCTGTGTGGGGTTCCTGAGTTTGAGAGGGTGGCCTGTAGCATGCTACAATTTGTAGAGCAGTTTTGCCTATGGTTAGTTGCACCTGGATGGTTTCACCTGGAGGTGTGGGTATCCTTTATGAATATGGATACACCCCTCCTTTTGTGGTGTGGTCCGGGTTTTGGGGCGGAGCATGATATGAGGTAAAACCTAATAGTGCGGGGTGCTCTCAGGAGCCTTGAACCAGGTTTCAGTTACAGCACAGACATCGATGTTCTCCATACTGAGAAGGGCCTCGAGTGTGTGCATTTTGAGATTTAGACTTCTGGCATTGAGCAGCATTACCCTCAGTTTCTTCCCATTTTTGTTTTCTAGGGTGGTAGGTTTAGAATTTGAGCCTTGCCTAAAAAGGCACTATGGGGTGGCAAGAGCCTTAGCCAATATCCGGAATCCCAGGGGTGACAGGTGCAAGCCGGTGGCTTGTCAAGCATGTCATCCCAGGCAGACAGACACTGGATCCCCTTTGAATGACACCAGACATTAAGCCAATTGTTAAAGCTGATCATCTTGTCTCTATATTGTGGCATCATTCTTGGTGAAGGAAGGATACTGCTCAGGGTTAGGGTCATACCTGCCTGGGCTACATAATCAGAGAGCTCCTCTATGTCTCTTTTCATGTAGTGTTCACACCAGCATGGACAATGACTGTGTCATATTTGTACTTGCCGTGGAGTGACCAGTGCTTGTGGTATGTAGGCAGCTTACTGTGACCCTCTCCTTGTTCAGCCTGGTGAGTGGGACATCAGTGTGTCTGACTATGGAGTCACCTATGACAAGTATGTTTGGTGTTGTATTTGGCCTTAAGGGCTGTGACTGCTTTGCACACTGCTTTTGTGGTTTATGTGTTGCTTGTGGGGTGTCTTGAGGTAGCAGTTGTTTGGGTGTCTGCTTTGGAGGCCTCTGCTGTTTAGGTAAATTTTACTCAGAGCCTCCAGTATGTCTTTGTGTGTTTATGTTTTTGATTCAGTGGAGTGGTAGCATTATGTGAGGCTGGTTTTGTGGTGTGTGTAGTTGCCTTCTCCTCCTGTCTGGTCTTGCCAGTCCTGAGTTGAGAGAGCTCAGCCTCCAGTTTGGCTAAATAGCTGCATCTCATTTGTGTTATGTGGGAGGAGGAGAGGGTTGTCTGTGTACATGAGGCAGTTATAACATTGCCTCAAGATTCCCAGATTCACCAGCTGGACCGGAGAGGAGATTGACAACTGACCTTTGGACATGCTAGAATAATATTGGGAAATCCTTAATTGAAAACAAGGGCCAGTGGGGAGTGAGGGTGTAGTGCTTTTAATTTTTAGTGCTGACTTATATAATTGCTTTAGTGAGCAAGTGCCAGGTAACTTGAGTGCAATGTGTTACAAGTAACTAAATGCAAAAACGACAAATAGTAACTTTCTTTCAAGTGAAACAAGGAAATAAGTACAGTAAGCAATGCAGATATCACTAGTGATCCACAGAAGCACTGAGAAGTTGAAATAACAAGCAAACAAACAACAAGCATATAAACAAAGCTAGATTCAGCAGGCCTGGATCTAGTCTAAACAAGGTGTACCAATTTCAGTAAGATACAGTTCAAATATTCAGGCACTATAAACCTTTAACCAGAAATTCCCAGCTCAGAAGGGCAGAGTCCAGCCTCTTCTCCCACAAGAGTGCAGACCACAAACCTTCTTAATGTAAAATAACTGGCCTGAAGCCCAAGTGCCTAAACCAGAACTAATACACTTGGACACTGGGCTCTCAATCAGCAGTTCCCAACTTAGAAGGATGAAAGCTACCTGTCCTGCCACCACAGTGCTTGCCACAAACCTTCCTAATGTAAAACAACTGGTCTGAAGCCCAAGTGCTTAATCCAAAAGACTTGAATGATAGCTACACTTTAATCAAGTTACAACCAAGCAGTAATAAATACCATTGAATACTTTAGAGAATGTCTGGATTAGTGCTCAAGTTACACAAACAAAGCTAGATCCAGCAGGCAGTCTATGCCAAAGCAAACAAACTTCAGTAAGAAACAGTTCAGATATGCATGCACTATAAGCCTTTAACCAGAAATTCCCAGCTCAGAAGGGCAGAGTCCAGCCTCTCCTCCCACAAGAGTGCAGACCACGAACCCTCTTAATGTAAAATAACTGGCTTGAAAGCCCAAGTGCTTAAACCAGAATTAATACACTTTTAGAATAACAGACACTGAGCCCTCAATCAGCAGTTCTCAACCTAGAAGGATGTAAGCTACCTGTTTGCTATTTAAAAAACAGTCTATTTAACAGTGTTGCCTTGATGAGATTTTTGTGAGAAACAGGGTCCACCTTGTGAAGTTATGCACCAAGACTTGTGGATGAATTCAATTCCAGCAATACTACTCTCATCTGCTTGCTGATTTATCATCTCTCCATTCAGACCCCCAAATATGTAAATTCATGCTAATGTGTTCTCAGGTCCTTAGGTCATTATTACTAATTCTGTCTGTTCCCTGTGCTTTGATTGGGTCCATATTCTATAGTTATTTACAATATATTCTAATGTGATTTCAGTATCTGAGGATACCTGGATGTTACTAGGATAATTCATCACTTAGTTTGTGAAAACAAGCTGCTCTGCATAATATTTTGAAAAATATCTATAATCTGTTGTGTATGAGAATACATTTTAGAAACTACATACTCCAGGAAATTCAATGAACTACATTTAGGCTTACCACAAAGCCTATATAGAATTTACATGTTTGCATGGTGAGCAACACTGCTAATTGCATGTGCATGCCGCACACCTCATTTAAATGTAAATAAGTGCAGTTTTGTGGTTAGCAACAGTCTTGCTGGCCAGGAAACCATGTAAAGCAACACAAACACCTGCAGACAAGTACACCTTTTTACCTACAGGCAAACTAAGTCTTACAGGATTGCGCAAAAAGCCACAGTGGCTACCAGGATTTTTAATAAAGCAATGTATACAGTTCCAACACATTACATGAAAGTGTGTACAGTGGACAGTAGTATGGAAACCTGTTTCAGGCATACTGAATAAAAGTTTTGTAAATAATCAGCAAGGGTACAGAGACTACATTATAAATAATTACACAGAGGAAGTATGTGTCTTGAAAAGGAAGACAAAGATGAATTGTAGAAATGAACACAGGGGAAGAGGACAGGTGAAACATGGTAATGTAGAGCAGATGAGGACATGTCAATCTATATACACCACAAAGACAGTTGTAGCATGAGCAGTAATCACATATGTACATAATACAATACACACTGCTGTGTATACCTCCCTTGTGGGTCATATTATAACACAGTTATTGCATATTATGTAACTGTCACACAGGGTAACATGTCAGTAGAGAAGATTTTTTGTGATATATGCATCCTGACATGAACAATGGAAAGGACATATATCAAAGATAGTATATACAATAAAGGTTAGGTGCATATTGTGAAACTGTGCAAAATAAATAGCCGTAATATGAATGTAATGTCAGCATAGGTCTCAAGCAAGTGAGACACATAGCAACAGGCTCATAAACAACAGCAGACAGAAGCATGCACAATCATGTACAGTATCAGAATAATACCACCATTAATTCCATGTCTCTGATGTAGCATATGTGATTTTGAGTAATTATAGATGGTTCTGTACTAACACACTTGTACAACTATCATGACTAGTCAGCAATATATGAGGGGAATCAAGCACACCTTTCTCAAAATTTTACATGCGTCGAAGGTGTTAGGATGGACACTGCCATACCTGTATTTGAAATTATGAGCACCCCTGGTTAGTTGTATGTGCATGGCATATATATATATATATATATATATATATATATATATATATATATATATATATATATATATATATATGTGGCTACTTCTGTAGTCCAAATTTACACTTTGCTGAAACTGAAACAAGACAGTTGTAGCATAAGCAGTAATCACATATGTACATAATAGAGTACGCACTGCTATGTATACTTCCCTTGTCCCCCCATACTCCCCATGTGGGAGGATGCACCCCCACACCTCCTGCAGATTTTATATACCAACTTTGAGATTGCACTACACCATGGAAAAGGTAAGATCTGGAAATGTTAGCATACTTCCTTGTTCGGTGTTCCGTGGTTCAGCAGTGTGTAGTTTCACGTAAATGTAGTTTCAGCAGAGTGGACACGTTTCAGTTTTGGCAAAGTACAAATTCAGTCTACAGAAGTACACTCATACATATATATGTATATATATAAATATATATGACACAATCTACACTATCATGAATGTAACCCATGCCATCAATATTGTCAATCACCTATGTATTTACTGTGTACATCACTGCAACATGTATTAAACATGTATCTTGTATAGCACCTTGATGGGGATTCTGCCTCATCAAACACTAATGTTTATGCAATAAAAAGAATATTTAGGTATGGCCAGTAAGATGTGCGGGATCTCACTTTGGGATATGTGGTACACTTGGGTAACTCATCAGCGGAAGTTGCATTGTGAGGTACATGAAAAAGGGTGCATTGTACTTCATTATTGGTGTGATGAGGGCTGAGAACTATGGCACTATAATACCCTTTGATATGGAGCATTAGGGAGTAGTCACCACTGTAGGCACATGCTGGTCAATATTCCGCATACCATCTACCTGAGTACACAGGTTAGATACCACTTGGTCTCCTCATGGCGTGTGCTGTCTATATTATAATTTGCTGGAGTATTTGCTTTTATAATGTAACTAATCCTTCCATGATTTCTGTTCATCTATTGTGTCTCCGTGACTGTGGTGGCAGTCCTTTGGGTGTGTTGATATTGTCTGTATTATACCAATGCTACACTTGGATTCAATCATTGTCTACAGTCTACAGTCCTCTACAAAGCTGGTTGGACAAAGTATGAGCAAGTTATTCTTGATGTTTGTAATGTAAATATTGAACAGGAAAGGGCCTAGCACAGACCCATGAGGTACGGACTTCATCACTGGATTGTAGATATAGGTCACTTCACACACTTCAATATATTAATCTGTCACGTATGTGATCCAGTGGTCTACCCACTTGGTGATATAGGTGTTTATGACCACTTGTGACAGTTTCTCAGTAATACCGCAATGTGGATTTGTGTCAAATGCCTTGTCCAGGTCAAGTTATGCAGGGTGATAGTGTTGTCATCAGGCATTCCCTTGTTAACTTTCTTTAGGACATTGAACAGATGTGACAGACATAATGTAGCCTGAAGAAATTACACATGTGTTTCACACGCAGTTGGAATACTAACTGTGTCCTTTTAGAAAAGGTCCATGATGACTTGTTGGTCTACCTCACAGATGAGGAGAGTCATAATTGGTCTATACATGCATGCATCAGGTGATGTCCCCCAAGACAGAAAGATGCATGTTGATGTACACCCATCTATGGGAACATAATCCATTTGGAGGCTGTGTTGAAACATGGGCCCAACTGTGTCTTTTAGGTCCATGTTTTCAGTCACATTATAGGCAAACTATGATGTTGTTAGGGACCATTGATTCTGTGTTATTAGCTGTACAAAGTGCACAGATGAGCTTCCCTCCTTAGGATAAAAATGGAGTAATATTTGCATATATACTTTGGCTGATGGCCAGTGGCAATAAGGAGGTGATGTGTAAGGCAAACTGTTAGCTAGTCGATTGTCTGTTTCCTCCAGTTGGGTATGTCTGCTGGCTTCCACATACATATCTGTGCTTAGTTGTGCATTCCACTGAAGATTTTACATTTATTGGAATAAATTATTTGTCAAAAGACCTCCAAATACAACCTTGGTATTTCATCACATTCCACACATTGGTACTATGCATACAATCGTACAACTGTACCAATGACCCATACTTACATCAACTACACAACTTATGCCTATATGTGTTTCATGGGCAAGCTGTATTTTAGCAGCCTGATACCATATCAGGACACATTAGAGATCAGTTATTTATGGCACAATGGTGCAGCTGTCCACCTCAATGGCCCTTGGGTATAACAATGCAACTGCACATACGATGAATTCCACAAGGTTGCATTCGAATCAAAACATGTGATACATTGGTTGTATATATCACAGCGATACAACATGTGCATGAGACAAGACTTATGTTATCATGTAATCAGTATGACTTTATATTGATGTCTGCCACACAGTATTCAATGATGGTATATAGACACATGCACACCTGTGCCATACTGCAAGTGTCACTGTGATGGTAGAATGTGAACTGTGTAGAAGGTTGATCTGCTCCACTACAACAACACGTCCTAATATGCAAACAATATACATAAAAGTGAATCACACCATGTCAGCAGATCTCAAGAGGCAGAACACTACAGCTATTATTGAAGGGGCATGTACTGCAATGCCAGCAATGGCCATCAATACATTAGCTCACATCACAGGTTGTAATACCATCTTGTAGCCACATCTTTTTTGGAGAAGGTTCTCCTGCACCCTAGTAGCAGGAGTGTGCAGTTAGAACTTGTCTGGTTGAAGACTGCTGGAACAGTGCTCAGTTTTGAGCTTTTTTACTGGTTAATTGGGTAATTTGTTTAAAACAGTTTGCTTGTTTTCTATTGTTATAGAAAAATTGCACTTTATTCATCTGCTTTTACTGTATTTGTACTTCTTCCTACTCTATTACTTTATTTTGCTTTAGCTGCCTGTTCTTAAAAGTACTTAATTGCATTTATTCTGCTGCATTTATTACTGCTTGTTAGTAGCCTGATTAGATTGTAACTGTTATTCTAAGCCTTTGGTTTAAACACTTGGGCTTCAGACTAGTTGTTTTACATTAAGAAGGCTTGTGGTCTTCACTATTGTGGCAGGACAGGTAGCTTACATCCTTCTAAGTTGGGAGTTGCTGATTGAAGGCTTAGTGTCTGTTATTCTAAAAGTGTATTAGTTCTGGTTTAAGCACTTGGGCTTAGGGCCAGTTATTTTACATTAGGAAGGTGTGGTCTACACTCTTGTGGGAGAAGAGGGTAGATTCTGCCCTTCTGAGCTGGGAGTTTCTGGTTAAAGGCTTATTATGCCTGCTTATTTGAACTGTTTCTTTCTGAAATTGGTGCATCTTGTTTGCTGTAGCACAAGACTAGATTCAGACCTGCTGAATCTAGCTTTGTTTGTATAACTTGAGCACTAATCCAGGCCATCTTTTTTTTGGAGAAGGTTCCCCTGCACCCTAGTGGCAGGAGTGTGCAGTTAGAACTTGTATGATCGAAGAGTGCTGGAACAGGGCTCCGTTTTTAGCTTTTTATTGGTTAATTGGTTATTTTTTTTTTTAAATCAGTTTTCTCATTTGCTACTATTATATTAAAAAAAAATACACTTTATGCATCGCCGCTTAGCTAGGGTTAAAATATTCTCGGTGCCATAAAGTCTGCTCTTCAAATTTTCCCTTAGAACTAGCCAGTTTTTTAGTTTTAGCACTCAGATCGGTTTCTTTGAGCTCAGCACTTGTTCAGAACTCATTGTAAGCACTAAATAAGCTACAAATTATTACAGCACTCAACGTTCCTCACTTGTCTAGAGGGAAACAGTTTTTAGTACTTAATAAATAAGTACCTATCCAAGCATGTCTATGGGTCAGCTCTGAGTGTTTTCTCCTGTCTACCTGATGAATCTGGGCATCTTGGGGCAATGCAGTAATTGCCTCATGTACACAGACAACCCTCTCCTCCTACCACCCAACACTACAACCTGTGAGAGATGCACTCATATAGCCAAACTGGAAGCAAAGCTTTCTTCACTCAACACTGGACTAGACAGTGAAGAGGAGAGGTACACACTTGCACCACACCACACTCATCACATAGTCCTCTAAACCTACACCACCAAAACACACACACAAAACGCACACCTACATTCAGCGAGGCTCTCAATAAAAATCCCCCCAAGCAACAGAGACCATCAAAGGAGAAACGCAAGCAACCTCCACCTCCCAACACAACCCAAATGACAAATAGCCCACAAACTAGGTGTGCCACCCAACCACAGCCATAGCAATGTACCCAACACTCTAGTCATAGGTGACTCTATAGTTAGACATACTGATGTTCTACTCACCAGGCTAAACAAGGAGAAAGTTACTATCAGCTGCCTGTCGAGTGCCAGGATCTGCCACATAATGCACTCACTCAGGTCACTCCACAACAAGTACAAATATGACTCTGACATTGTCCATGTTGGTGTGAATGACCTGAGATGTACCTCCCTGGACTACATGAAAAGAGACATGGAGGAGCTCTCCGATCTTGTAGCCCAGGCAGGTATGACCCTAGCCCTGAGTAGCATCCTGCCATCACCCAGAATGATACCACATTACAAGGACAAAATGACTGACTTCAACAATTGGCTAAGCTTCTGGTGTCATTCAAAGGGGATGCAGTATCTATCTACCTGGGATGACATGATCGACAGATCACGGTGCTTTGCCAGAGATGGCCTGCACCTGTTGCCCTTGGGATTCTGTATACTGGCTAAGGCTCTTGCCACCCCTATAGTAACTTTTTTAGGCAAGGTTCAGATGACAAATTCACCACCGTAACAGGTACAAGCAAACAAAATCTGAGTGTAATGCTACTCAATGCTAGGAGTCTAAACTTCAAAATGCACTCACTTGAGGCACTCCTTAAAAGGGAGAACATTGACATCTGTGCAGTGACAGAGACCTGGTTCAAGGCTCCAGGGACCACCACTGCATTACCAGTCTATAATTCATACCACACCTTTTGGCCACCTAACCTGGACTGAAATACTAAAGGTGGAGGCGTGTCCATATTCATTAAGGGTATCCACACCTCTAGGTTAGTTGCTCATCTTAATGCATCTGAGATTATCCAAGTGCAACCAACTCTGGAGGATTTCAACTACTCCACCATTAACTAGGAAAACTACTCATGTACCAACTCTTTTGATCAACATTTTCTGGAATTCATAAATTCCAACACCTTGGATCAACTTATCCACACCCCCACTAGGGGCCGCAATATCCTAGACCTGGTCATTACCAACATGGGTGACCAGTGTTCCACACCAGAGGTCAATTCCTCATTGGTCAGATCTGACCACAAGCTAATCACCCTAGACATCCACATCCCACCTCCACCCCCCATTAGGGAAACCACCACAAGAAATTTCTCCAAAGCCAACTTCATGGTTCTTAAGACAAAAGTGGCAGACTTCATGACATCCATGCAGATGGACAATAGAGGTACGACTGCTGAATCCTACACAAATGCACTTTATAAGCACTTACACGAGTGCATGGATCCTGCTATCCCTAACAGAGCCAAGATGCTATCCTCCAAAAAAAGGAAGCCAATCTGGTGGTACAACAGAAGAAAAAAACTGCTGCAAAAAAGATTAAAATCCCATGATTGGAGGAATTCCCTAGTCAGCCTCAGTAAGAAGCTGAGATCCCTCATAAAATCCTCCAAAGCTAGTTATGAAAACAAAATCGCCACTGTTTCTAAAGACAACCGCAAAGCATTCTATAGCTATATCAAGAATCTCAATGGCAACACTCCGATCTGCTCTGAGTTAAAGCACAATGGCGCTAAATATACAGAGCCAACTGATATTGCCAACATCCTAGCATATAGGTTCAGTGCTAACTTTACCTCCCTCTCATCCACTAAAAGGCACAGCTCTATACCGGAAGAATGTAAAGTTCCTGTAATTATGGCTGCACAGGTAAAATCCACACTCTCCAAAGCCAAGAACACAGCATCCATGGGACCTGACAGCATCCCAGGCTGTGTTCTACATGAACTACAGAACAAACTGGCACCCCACCTAAGTACCATGTTTAATCATAGCCTCACCTCAGGTTTTGTGCCCACTGAATGGCACACAGTGACAGTTATCCCACTCCACAAAGGGGGATCCACCAGAGACCCCAGGAACTACCGCCCCCTTAGCCTGATGAGCCTGGTCTGCAAGGCCATGGAATGTATCATCATGGAACTTATAAATAAAGATATTAGTAATCTCCAAACTCTAGACCCCACCCAGTTCGAGTTTGTAAAAGGCAGATCATGTCTCCTAAACCTGATAGACTTTTTTGAAGCAGTCACCAAAGCCGTAGATGAGGGTAAGGTGGTTCACACAGCCTATCTAGATTTTGCCAAGGCTTTTGACACCATTCCCCACTCTGGAATTATAGATAAACTCACTAAACTAGGTATAAATCCCTATCTCAGAAGATGAGTTGCCAACTGACTCACTGACAGAACCCACACTATGAAAGTAGCAGACTCCAAATCCAACTTCAGAACAGTGACAAATGGAGTACCACAGGTTTCAGTCCTGGGTCCTCTCCTGTTTGGTATCTACCTCTCTGAAGTACAAACTAACACAGAAGGTCTTTGGCTAATGAAGTTCACAGATGACTGCAAACTATGAGCTATAATCAAAACTCCTAACGATGTGGGCATCCTACAAATGGGCCTCACTGAGACAGATGCCTGGTGTCAAAGCCATGGCCTCAAGCTCAATGCCAAAATGTGCATTGTCATCCCTTTTGGTAAAAACTCTGTACCCATGAACTACCACATAGGTGGCAGTCTACTTAACACCCAAAGTGTGATAAGAGACCTTGGGAGACAGTAGTCTCTCCTTTGATAATCACATCACCACAGTAGTCAGGAAGTCCTTCTATGTGGCACACCTCATCACAAAATGTTTCTCATCCAGGAAAAAAGAGGTAATTGTTCCCCTCTACTCATCACTAATTAGACCCATGATAGAGTACAATGTCCTTTTTGTATGTACCTCACAAGACATCTACAGCAACTGGAAAGGCCACAGAAATACCTCACAAAGAGGATTACTGGCCTCAAACAGATGCCCTACACAGACCATCTCAAAAAACTCCAGCTTTACTCCATGCATATCGCCTACTTAGAGGTGATCTCTGCCTAACATACAAAGCTATGTCAAACCCAGAGCTGTTGGACATGCTCCACTTAAAGAAATGCCAATCCCTCCAAGCTACATGCTCTAGGGACCTAAACTTTGTCATCATAATAAGCAGAACATGCTGGAGGGATAGATTCCTGTCCCAGAGACTTCCCATACTCTGGAAAAAAACTACCTATCTATATCAAACAAAGACCCTCATTAGCACTCTTCAAGAAAAATCTTGATGATTGGATGGGAAATAGGAAATTCACCCTGTGGATCACTTCTGTCGCTCTGCTCGACAGGTGCACAAGAAAATAATTTTCTTGGGTGGCGAAAGCCAGGGTACCTTTTTGGCTAGGCTTATATAGGCACTAGGGCCAATAGCCTAGTACCTACCTATAACCTATGAATATAGCACATGTCAATGACAGCAACAGTGGCATGTCAACTGTTCATAGGGTCATAGGACATTATTAGGATAATGGCCAACATCACATGAAATCCTAGCCATGTAAAAATAAATCCCTGTATCAATATTAAGGAAGATAGTGAGACTATTGTACATATGTGTATATTTGTTGGATTGCATTACTTCCTGCCACTGTCCATATAGGACATGTGCACCACAACATGACAGAATTAGCAATCACACATGCAGTGGTCTTGAGATGACTTGCAAGGGCTCATGGAAGGACTCTGATTCATGATGATATGTATATGCATATTTGACATGAGGACATCCTCCACTCCTCTGCAGGAAGGAAGTCATGTGGCCTGAGGAAAAAGAAGGATGGTGGATGCATGGGGCTATGTGAAATGTACCCCAAGTGGTAGTGAAATGAAATGTGATTCCAAAGATCAGACAAGGACCATAATGTGCTATGAACCACATGCACACAACAGTAGACTGGGCCTGATTTGAACATTATACCTGTTTAGGTATAGAATATGAATACCATGCAGTTTTACAGTCGCACACCACATATGTCTGACTGTAGCACTGTCACATTGCACTTTATGGAGTATGATATCATGATTGTAAGCTGTGGAGAACCTGTCTGAAGGAGTGCAGGACATGGATGTAGAGTCACATCCCTGTATAAAATTGTCTCAAAAATGATAGCTATAGTTACAGACACACAAGTTGCCTACTGTCAGATTAGAACACCTATGTGTCTAGGTAAATTAGCTTGCAATTACAGTAGTTAATGTTACTGCCACAGCACATGTTTGTCTTGAATACTGTCAGAGTGCATGTTATAGAGGATGACATAATTACTGTATGCACAACAAGATGCTTGAGGAGGGTATGACATATCTGTAAACTCATATATCTTTCTAAAATTGTCACCATAGTGATTGTTGAATGCACACAAAGTTGACTGCAGTGAGAACAGAACCCCTAATAAACTATTTACAAAGCACAGTACATAAAACTAGCAGCACAACACAAGTCTCCTTTTATAGTGTCAGACAACACACTATCATTGTGAATGTCTGGTGAGAAGAAGATGGTAGACGCAGTGTTCCACATTCTGGTGTAAAACAGTCTTTCAAATGTTAACCAATTGAACAAACATGCAAACCAATAGATTACGATGAGAACAGAACTAACTATTTATAATGTTACAGCACAATTTGGGCTTTTATACTGTCAGAAAACACTTTATAACTGATGACATCAGCAAAGTCTTGTGAGAAGAAGATGGTAGTAACAATGTCACCCATGCTGGTGTAAAATGCTCTCTCAAATATCATCCAAGTGAAGACACACAAGTTGACCACAATAAGATTAGAACAAATGCCTAAGCACCCAACTAGAGTACTTAGTATTTAATGCAAGCACCACAGCAAAACTCTGAGTTTTGTAATGCTGCAGGACAATTTATAGTGGATGACAGCATTTGATGTTAGAAAGAAGATGCTGAGAGGCCTGATTGGAATGGATGTGTAGTCATGTACAACTGTCAAAATGTTTATACTCCATGGGATTGTATTGATGTCTGTAGGATGCAAAGTTACACTATTCTGACTAGATGCACACACCAGTTGATCAGAGTGAAATTTGACCCCTCCCTAAGTACACCAACTAGAGAACTCAGCATTTAATGCAAGCAACATGGCACAAGTCTGACTTTTGCACTGCTGCTGGGCAATTTATAGTGGATGATATCATCAGTGGATGATAGCATTTGATGTTAGAAAGAAGATGCTGAGAGGCCTGATTGGAATGGATGTGTAGTCATGTACAACTGTCAAAATGTTTATACTCCATGGGATTGTATTGATGTCTGTAGGATGCAAAGTTACACTATTCTGACTAGATGCACACACCAGTTGATCAGAGTGAAATTTGACCCCTCCCTAAGTACACCAACTAGAGAACTCAGCATTTAATGCAAGCAACATGGCATAAGTCTGACTTTTGCACTGCTGCTGGGCAATTTATTGTGGATGACATCATCAGTGGATGTTTAAGAGAAGATGTTAGGAGGCCTGAATAAAATGGATGTATAGTCATGTACAACTGTCAGAATATTTATGCTCCATAGGAACTGTATTGTTGACTGTAGGATATACAGCTGCACTCTTCAAAATGCACAGAAGTGGACCACAGTGAGATTAGAACCCCTAGCTAAATACACCACCTACAGAGCTCAGTACTTAATACAAGTGCCACGGCCCAAGTCTGATTTTTTTAATGCTGCAATAGAATTTATAGTGGATTACATCAACACCAGATGTTTGGAGGTCTGATTTAAATGGATGTGTATTCATGTACAACTGTCAAAATATTTGTACTACATGTGACTGCATTAATGACTGTAGGATACAAAGTTATGATCTTCTGACAAGACACACGCACACACACACACACACACACACACACACACACACACACACACACACACACACACACACACACACACACACTCACTGCAAAGTGTGGGTGTTTTGTTTTTTGTTGTGTTTCCAATGTGCAGGTGTTAGGAAAGCATGCAGCAGAAATGAGACATTTTTGCCATTTTTTGCCACAAATTGTATGTATTACTGCTTGGTAGTAACTTGATTAAAGTGTAGCTATCATTCTAAGTCTTTTGGATTAAGCACTTGGGCTTCAGACCAGTTGTTTTGCATTAGGAAGGTTTGTGGCCTACACTGTGGTGGCAGGACAGGTAGCTTACATCCTTCTAAGTTGGGAACTGCTGATTGCGGGCTCAGTGTCTGTCATTCTAAAAGTGTATTAATTCTGGTTTAAGCACTTGGGCTTCAGGCCAGTTATTTTACATTAAAAGGGTTCGTGGTCTGCACTCTTGTGGGAGGAGAGGCTGGACTCTGCCCTTCTGAGCTGGGAATTTCTGGTTAAAGGCTTATAGTGCATGCATATTTGAACTGCTTCTTACTGAAATTGGTAAACCTTGTTTGCTGAAGCATAGACTAGATCCAGGCCTGCTGATTCTAGCTTTGTTTGTATAACTTGAGCACTAATCCAGGCATTCTTTAAAGTATTCAATTGTATTTATTACTGCTTGGTAGTAACTTGATTAAAGTGTAGCTATCATTCTAAGTCTTTTGGATTAAGCACTTGGGCTTCAGACCAGTTGTTTTACATTAGGAGGGTTTGTGGCCTGCACTGTGGTGGCAGGACAGGTAGCTTACATCCTTCTAAGTTGTGAACTGCTGATTGAGGCTCAGTGTCTGTTATTCTAAAAGTTTATTAGTTCTGGTTTAAGCACTTGGGTTTCAGGCCAGTTATTTTACATTAAGAAGGTTTGTGGTCTGCACTCTTGTGGGAGGAGAGGCTGGACTCTGCCCTTCTGAGCTGGGAATTTCTGGTTAAAGGCTTATAGTGCCTGCATATTTGAACTGTTTCTTACTGAAATTGGTACACCTTGTTTGCTGTAGCATAGACTGGATCCAGGCCTGCTGAATCTAGCTTTATCTGTATGCTGCTTGTTTGTTTGCTTGTTATTTCCCTGAAATGCTAGATCCACCTAAAACGCGGCTTTTCAGTGCTTCTATGGATCCCTAGTGATATCTACATTGCTTACTGTACTTATTTCCTTGTTTCACTTGAAAGAAAGTTACTGTTTGTCATTTTTGCATTTAAGTTACCTGAAACACATTGCATTTAAGTTACCTGGCACTTGCTCACCAAAGCAATTATATAAGTCAGCACTAAAATATTAAAAGCACTACACCCTCACAAACTCCCGTTGAGTACCTCATTCCCCATTGGCCCTTCTTTTTCAATTATAAAGGAATTCCCAATACAATTCTAGCAAGTCCAAAGGTCAGTTGTCAATCTCCTCTCTGGTCCAGCTGGTGAATCTGGGAATCTTGAGGCAATGTTACAACTGCCTCATGTACACAGACAACCCTCTCCTCCTCCCAACAAATTCCAACACATGTGAGAGATGCAACCATATAGCCATAATGGAGGCTAAGCTCTCTCAACTCAGTACTGGTGAAACCAGTCAGGAGGAGAAGGAAACCACACTCACTACAATTCCAGTCTCACATAGACCTACCACGACAGCAAACCAAACACATAAATACACAAAAACATACTCGGAGGCTCTAAATAAAAATCTGCCTAAGCAGCAGAGACCTCCAATGCAGACACCCAAGCAAATGCTACCCCAAAACAAAACACGTGCAACACATAGCTCACAAAGCCAGTGGGCTGAACAGTCACAGCCCTTAAGGCTGAACAACACACCTGATACACTTGTAATAGGTGACTCTATCGTCAGGCACACTGACGTCCTGCTCACCAGGCTGAACAAGGAGAAGATCACGGTGAGCTGCCTGTCAGGCACTAGGATCCGCCACATAACACAAGCACTCAGGTCACTCCAAGGCAAGTACAAATATGACTCAGTCATTGTCCATGCTGGTGTGAATGACCTGAGACGTACCTCCCTGGACTACATGAAAAGAGACATAGAGGAGCTCTCTGAGCATGTAGCCCAGGCCGGTATGACCCTAACCTTGAGTAGCATCTAACCCTCACCAAGAATGATGCCACAATATGAAGACAAGATGATCAATTTCAACAATTGGCTTAAGTATTGGTGTCATTCAAAGGGGATCCAATGCCTGTCAGCCTGGGATGACATGCTCGACAAGCCACGATGCTTCGCTAGGGACGGCTTGCACCTGTCACCCATGGGCTTTCGGATATTGGCAAAGGCTCTTGCTACCCCCATAGTGCCTTTTTTAGGCAAGGCTCAAAAGGCAAACCCACCTCCATAGGTATCACAGGGGATAAGAAACTAAGAGTAATGCTACTCAATGCCAGAAGTCTAAACCTCAAGATGCACGCACTCTAAACTCTCCTTAGCATGGAGAACATCGATATCTGTGCAGTAACAGAAACCTGGTTCAAGGCTCCAGAGAGCACCCCAGCACTACCAGGTTATACCTCATACCATGCTTTTCGGCCCCAAAACTTGGACCATACCACAAAAGGATGGGGAGTATCAATATTCGTCAAAGATACCCACACCTCCAGGTTGGTGGCACAGCACGAAGCATCAGAGACTATCCATGTGCAACTAACAGTGGGTAAAACTGCCTTCCAGTTTATAGCCTGCCACAGACCACCCTCCCAAACCCAGGAACCCCACTCGGCCTTCCTGAGAACACTGGAAAATATGAAGGTCTCTCCAAACACCATTATACTGGGCGACTTCAACTACCCAAACATAGACTGGGAGCATTACTCTAGCTCCAGCATCCTAGCCCAAAGGTTCCTAGAATTTATAAACTCAAATGCTATGGAACAACTTGTTACCACTCCCACAAGAGGGGAAAACATACTGGACCTGATCATCACCAACATGGGGACTCTATGCTCCAGATCAGAAGTGTATCCCTCACTGGTAAGATCAGACCATAAACTAATCTCACTGGATATTCACATCCCAACTCCACCCCCTGCCCTGAAAACCACAGTGAAAAACTTCTCTAAAGCAAATTTCACACTCCTCAAAACCGAGGTGGAATCCTTCAAAGCCCCCGGGCCTGTGGAAAATACAGCCCAGACCGCAGAATCCTTTATAAACGCATTCTATGAACACCTTCAGGAATGCATGGATCATGCAATCCCAAATAAAATCAAGACCCAATCCTCCAAAGGCAGACGTCCTCTCTGGTGGACCCCAGCCATAAACAAACTATACAATAGAAGGAGGAATCTACTACATGATAGAGCAAAATCCCAAAAAGGGAAGGCATCTCTGATCAGTATTAGCAAAAAACTACGGGCACTCATAAAATTGTCTAAGGCCAGCTTCGAGAGACAAATTGCACAGGACACTAAGGATAATCACAAGGCTTTCTTTAGTTATGTTAGGAACCTGGGTGGGAATTCACAGATATGCTATATACACAGCACTATATAGTAGTTAGGTGGCTAAAAAATGGAACTCTGTCCCTACTAGCATTCAAAACACATCATCCAAAGCCTCCTTTAAAGACCTCATCAGGCAACATCTCAAGCAAAGTTGGCAGTGCCATGATTGCTCCCCAGGCTAGTGAAAGCGGATAACATATACATAGTAAATCTAGAGCAATTGATAATAGTTTTTCAATCTTACTCACAAACACTGGCTAATCTACAATGTATGTACTGTACCTGTGTACTATGTATGTATTCTACCTACGTTCCAAAGTTCAGCCGTACACCACAAATCTATTACTTACCTTTATTTTTAAAATTAATATTTTTTTGATTGTTCTCTCCACTGTAACTGTTTGTGCCACATACCACTGTAAAAACATGTCTATTGTAATTTGTGTGTATACTGATCATGTCTAAATAACTAAATGTGTCTGTAATTTTTCTTTGTGGAGCTTTTCTCCCCGGGCCTCTGCTGAAAAAGGGCCTTTTCGGCTCAGTCAGACACCCCCGGTTAACAAATGTAAAATAATAAAATAAAATAAAATATGCTCAGAATTAGTCCAAAATGACAAAAAATACACCGAACCCACAGACATTGCCAACATCCTAGCTGACAGGTTCAGCGCAAACTCCCCCCCCCCCACCAAAAGGCAAATATTTATCCCAGCAGAGTGCTGCCCCCTGACATCTCAGATGCTCAAGTAAGAGCTGCCCTCTCCAAAGCAAAAAACACAGCATCAATGGGACCAGATGGTGTCCCAGGCTGCGTCCTACATGAACTCCAAGAAGAGCTAAACCCAAACATAAAACTACTGTTCAATCTTAGCCTTACTACAGGATATGTACTCAAAGAGTGGCGTACAGCAATAGTGGTCCCTCTCCACAAAGGTGGTGCCTCAACGGATCCTGGAAACTATTGCCCCATAAGCCTGACTAGCTTAGTCTGCAAAGCTATGGAAAGGATCATCATGGACCTCATAAATAAAGATATTGGGGACCTACAGACACTGGATCCTACCCAGTTCGGCTTTGTTAAGGGCAGACCCTGCCTCTTAAACCTGGTTGATTTCTTTAAAGCATTCACCAAGGCCATTGACGAGGGGAAGGTAGTCCACACAGCCTACCTGGACCTCGGAAAAGCCTTCGATACAATACCCCACTCGGGCATTATAGATAAGCTCACCAGCTTAAATATAAACCCTTATGTCACTAGATGGGTTGCAAACTGGCTCAAGGACAGAACCCACATGGTTAGAATTGCTGGGGCCATGTCAGACTCCAAACCAGTTACAAGTGGCGTCCCACAAGGCTCAGTCCTGGGACCTCTCTTGTTCGGTATATATTTTTCTGAGGTACAGGCCAACACGGAAGGACTGTTGCTGACTAAGTTCGCAGATGACTGCAAACTGGGCACCATAATCGACTCTCCAGCTGACACAAGCATCCTCCTAAAGGGCCTCATAGAAACAGACAAAAGGTGCCAGAGCCATGGCCTCAAGCTAAATGCCAAAAAGTGTATAGTCATCCCCTTTGGCAAAAACAAAGTGCCCACAAATTACCACATAGGTGGTAATCCATTAAGTACAGAAGAAGTAATTAGGGACCTGGGGACCCAAGTTGATAGTAATCTCTCATTTGACAACCACGTGGCCAAAGTGGTTAGAAAAACATTTTATATAGCCCACCTAATCATGAAGGGATTCACATCTAGATCAGGGGAGGTCATCGTGCCTCTTTACTCATCCCTCATCAGGCCCATAATTGAGTACAATGCCCCTTTCAGGATGTACCTTACCAGACACCTGCAGCAACTGGAAAGACCCCAAAAGTACCTCACCAAGAGGATCATAGGGCTCAAACAGATGCAATATGCTGCCCGGTTAAAGAAACTCCAGCTCTACTCAGTAGCATACCGCCTGCTCAGAGGCGATCTGTGCCTGACGTATAAAGCCATGTCCAACCCGGAATTAATGGACATGCTGCACCTCATAAAATCCAAATCCCATCGAACTACGCGCTGGAGAGACTTGAACCTCAGCACTGAAATAAATAGGACATGCTGGAGGGACAGATTCTTAACCCAGAGGCTCCCTTCACACTGGAATAAAATCCCAGTCCAGGTTAGGCAGAGTCCCTCATTGACTCTCTTCAAGAGGAATCTTGATGAGTGGATGGGAGATCGTAGGTTTACCCCGGGTATCACTTCTGTGTCACTGTTAGACAGAGGCACAGTATACTAACCTCAAAAAAGGGCATAGCAAAATTAATTTAAAATGGGTGGCGAAAGCCAGACACACTCTGGCTAGGCTTATAAATGCCCTAGGGCAGATAGCCTAGTATGAACCTATGAACCTATGTTGTGCATATCACACACTTAAATTGTCCATACAGACAAACACATTTTTTGTGATCTGACCATTCATATCTGTGAATAATTGCTGGCCACATTACTGCAAGTATTAGACAATCTGAATGCATATTGTCAGTGTAAAAATATACATGGTATGTAGCAAAGAAAATAAACAAAAGTAAATGTATTTATTTCTGTAGTGTAGTTGATATTTGGGACCAAGTACTGAGAGGCCAAGTTTCAAGTGTATGGGTGCAGATAATATATGACTATAGTGTAAGTATGTGTTCAGCCATTAAATTGAGGCTTCCCTTTGGTTGTGTTTTTATATGTACTTTAATGAAATGAAGAATAACTGAAAAATAAACATAAGTAATATATGCTAATAATCACTTTTCATAGCAGCTGGTTTGTGCAATGGATAGCAAAGTGTGTTATGTATGTGAGATACACATATTAGGACTATTATATGAACTAGAGAAGTACTTATCCATACTGGCTATGGTAGAGACATCTAAGAGATAATATGGTGTTCATAAATAGTTCATATCAGAAATGCTGTGTCATAAATAGCCTAATGTTAAAAAAGTATTCATACTGCTTTCCCCATTTACTTGTAATTAAGAGACAAGCAAATGCAGGCCTCTGCTTCATTGGTAAAATTATGAAATTTTGCACAAACATGCTAAGCGGATAGGCACAGCAGTCAGCACTTTAGATAGTACTGAGTATAAGAAATGCACCTGATACTTAGCTGACAGTATCAGCATGTATTAGAGAATTTTGGTTTTAATTTTCAGCCCAGATGATACAGGGTTCAAATTCAGCTCTATATATGCTATAGATAGTTATTCGTATGTGTAAGTATTTTTCTACTATTAATTGTTATATAAAGAAAAGTGGAACATCAGTAAGAAAAGTTTGGCCTTAGCTGGAATAGAATCCAGGCTCATCTATATTATAACCCTTAATTTACAACTGCTGCCACAGGAAAAACTAGACACCAGTTTTTATAGTTTCACATGCATAACTCTGTACGTGTGCTGACCTCCATGTGGTGGAAAACCACACAGGATACAATGCATCCATTTTAAAATTGGCTGCTGTCTGCTTCCAGTCTGCAGGTGTTCTGGACTTGCAGGTGTTGTTGCTAACCATCATGCAGCGCCACATAGTGAGTTTGTGCAATATAAAGAAAAAAAGGCAACAATTTATCTTTTTTTTGAAATTGAGAATACTTGCTTCTTGTGTAGGCCATTAGACTGTGTTTGCATGAGGTAAGCAATGTGCAAATGTGACAAACAGAGCTACACATGCATTAACATTAAATATTAAAAGATAAATGTGGGATTCAAACCCTGATCTACCGATACTATATGGGTTATTGTGTTTACCAAGTGTGCTATACCCACAATTGATTTGCAGTTGTAATCTATGCAGTCTTTATTATACAAGTATGTTAACACTAAATTATAATCTATTTATCCATTTCACTGTGTTTATGCTAAGCTAAACACCAAGCAAATGGTATTATCATAAAAAATACATGTTGGTGTAAAATGCTCTTTATAATGTTATGCAACAGTTACACACACACACACACACACACACACACACACACACACACACACACACACACACACACACACACACACACACACACACACACACAGTTAACTGCAGTAAGAATAGAAATCTTATGTGTCTAAGTATACAGAATACAGAACACAGCACTTTATGCAAGTGCCACAGCTCTAGTTTGACTTGCAGTGTGTCAGACAACACTTTATAGCTGACATCAGCAGTGTCTGTTGAGGAGAAGATAATGTGTCCCACATGCTAGTATAAAATGTTCTCTGTAATGTCATTTAGCAGCTCATACATGCACAGTTGAGTGCAGTACATATATATGTACACAGGCTACAGAACATAGCACTTAATGCAAGCACCACAGCTCAAGTCTGAATTACATAAGTGTGCAGGTGAACTTATACTAGATGATAGCAGGCCATATGGGAGACAAGAGGTCATAAGGCCTGTATAAAATGGATATGTAGGCATAAGAAAGTCTTAAAATACTGGTAATCAATGTAATTGGAGAAGTAACCGTAGGATATACACACACAGTTGACTACAGTGAGAAGAGAACCCCTATATATTAAAGTATACAGACTACAGAACACAGCATTTTACACAAGCACCACAGCAGCAGTCTGATTTGTACAACAGTGCAGGTGAACTTATAGTAGATGACATTAGCAGGCCATGTGGGAGACAAGAGGGTGGGAGGCCTGTATGAAATGGATATGTAGGCATGAACAAGTATTAAAATACTGGCAACCCATGTAATTGGATAAGTAACTTTAGGATACACATGTCTGCTCTGCTGTCTAGACACACACACACACACACACACACACACACACACACACACACACACACACACACACACACACACACACACACACACACACACACACACACACACACACACACACACACACACACACACACACACACACACACACACTCTCTCTCTCTCTCACAAATGACTGCAGTGAGAACAGAACCCCTACTTAAGTAGGGAGACTACAGAACAGATGTTATGCAAGCACAGTGGCACAAGTCTGATTTACATAAGAGTGCAGGTGAAGTTATAGTAGATGGCATCATCAGGCCATGTGGGGGTCAACAGGTTGTGAGGCCTGCATAGGCACATAGCTTCATAGGTTCATATGAGGCTACTAGCTTAATAGCACTAGGGTGTTTAGAAGCCTAGCTGTGTAAAAACACAAGTAACCTTATTGAGCATAGTTGGATGGTCATTTTTAGCAGACCATGTTTATAAGCAGCACCAACTGGCCCTCTAAATGAGGGTCGTAAGTGACTGCCCAGAGATGACTTTTAATCACCAAACCACTAGTAAAGGTTGCACTTGAACAGGGTCATTGAAGCGCACTGCTTCACATGCAATGGGAGCCTATTACAGAGGAGTGTGAATTGTTGTGGGATGTATCTGTCTCCCCAGCATGTTTTGTTTATCTCACAGGCTTGGTTGAGAACCCCAGGGTAAACTATAGTTGTCCCATTTGAATTGCAGATGTCCATCATTTCTAGAAAGGCAGGATCTGAGACTGCTCTGCAGGGCAACCATAAGTCACCTCTCAGCAGCCTGCATGTAATGAGTATGGTGACAGGTATGTCAGTCTTTCCATGTATGTCATGTTTGAAGGGCTTGTAGTCTCCCAGGCGCAACTTTGTATTCTCTCAAATGGCTGCAGGTGTCTGGTGAGGTAGAGAGAAATGTGATCATTGTACTCCATTATTGGTGTGACAAGGTAGAGTACAGCAAAGGTATGACTACCATGGTCTTGGATATGATGTCCATATGTATGATGATGTGCGCAATGCAGATTGTGTGTGTCACCATTCTGGGCACATAGTGATGAAAGTGTAGATTGCTTTCAACATGTGTTCCCAAGTCTCACAGCACTGTGTTTGAGCTTGGGAGGGTGCTCTGTATATCATAATTTGCAGGGATATGTCACTGACAAACGTGACAAGAGTCATTGTATGCTTAAAGTTCAGTCTGTGAGTTTATCACCAATCCTCGCTCTGTGTCAGTCCCTAATGTAATATGTTACCGTCGACCAACTCCATATGAGTGTGTTCAGTTAACAGTCATCTGCAAACTTAGTAAAGCACAGATCATGCACTGTTGCCTGTGCTGCAGGGAAGTATTTCCCAAACAGTTGAGGGCCCAGAACAGATCTATGTGGTATTCCAATGGTGACTGGGCTAGTGGTGGAGGTGCAATCCCCAACCTTGAAAGTGTATGTTCTGTCACTGAGCCAGTTGGCTCTCCATCTAATACTGTATGACCTAATTCCCTGATGGGAGATCTTGACTATGAGACATGAATGGGAGATAATGTCAAAGGCCTTGGACAACTCAGCATAGGCAGTATGTCCTGTTATCCCTCATCTAGGTCTTTGGAATCAGTATCCAAGAAGTCAACAGGGATCAATAAGCAAGATCTACCCTTGGCAAAACCGGGTCTATATTATAACATCGAAGTTACAGAACATCAAACACAATATGGTCGACACCATACTGTCAAAGTTCTGTAACTTCGAAAATAAAAAAAAAAAAATAAAACTTTAAATGATTACTCTAATGGGTTTAAGCAGGGGGGCAAGCCCCCCTGCAACCCACACCCCCGCTAGTTAAATATACCAACTCTGAGATTGCACTTTAATGTAGTATGGTGCAAGAAAGCGAAGATCTGCCTTTCCTGCACTGTAGCACAAACTCAGAATTGGTATATTTAAATAGCATTGGGTATGGGGGTGCAGGGGGATTGCCCACCTGCATACACCCGTTAGATCTTTTTTGTTATAAAATTTTTTTTTAATTTCGACTGCTTAATGGTTCAATGCATAAAGTTCGATATTTATGCATTTGATCCATTAAATAGTCGAGATTATAATATAGACACGACAAAACCAACATGGGTAGGGTCAAGTGTGTTGAAGGTCACCTATGTTCCTGTGGCTATGGTCCATGCTGATTGCTGCAATAGCCTTGCAGATAAGGCTTCTTAGGTGTATGGGTCAATAGCTGTAGTTCTGCATGTTATCATATTGATGTCCATTGCATAGCATACAACATTTGATATTACATTTTGTAGTGTGGTTGATATATGTTTGGAAAACTACTGACACCCCATGGTTGTAGTGCTTGGGGGGTTGCCACACATGGATGTATTTTAAATATATGACATATAATTAGATAGTGTAAAAACCACAAACGAAGCACCATACACGTGAACCTCTAATGGCTATAAAACGTCAGATACATCCACAGTCTAAAATACAATAATACGCTGTTGTAGCTCAAAAAACATTTATTCCAAATCAGAGTGAGCGCTTTCGCCAAAAGGCTTCTTCAGACTCTTAATACAAGTTAAAATTATTTAAAACTCATTTATAAACCCTTCTAAGGCTTCCCATTGGTTATTAAAATCATTGATGTCACAGGGCACATTAAAACCGGGACATGCATTAGACAAATTATATTAATGAATTTGGAGATACAAACTTCATATAGGAGTACCGAAACCCACAGCATTGAAAACTTATAACCTTGGTAATGAAATATCTAACTATTGCTAGTACACAAACAAAATAGCCACTTGCTACGATCCTGAAAGTATCATGGCCTTATTCAAAAACATATTAAACAACTAAAGTCCCTTACAACTAACTAACTAAGCAATGTTCATTGTAAGACAAGGCATGGTTTATATCATCCAATATTAAAAACCTTTAGCAGCTGATGCATAAAAGCAACCTAAGACATAGCAGTTATTGAATATGACATGATGCACGCTGATCTTAAAATATAACTGTACACAAAAAACTTATTAAACATTAAATATCTACACACTATTTCAAACAATACAGAATCATAAAAAGTTGAATGGTCAAATACAAGACTTGTAGCTTCACGTAACATAATAACTGTTTATCACTTAAACAAAGCACCTCTTACGCAGGCAAAATCTCACTTATGGGTATAATACTCAAGTTACTAGTAAGCGAACTACCTTGTCCTGCGTAGTCTTCTACTCCTTAGGAAGGGTTTGATCTGCACCTTATCATTGAGACCTGGAGGTGTATCTGATCGTAACCTGATGATCCACCTAGTTTCATGCTCTAATGTACGGTTGATCAAATCCCCCCCCTAAAGCCTTGTGTAACAGTTTGAATAACACAAAATTTAAAGGTGTGCTGCGTGCCTGCCAACTTATTATGTCTGGCCAGAGCATTAACTTCAGAGCCCACTCTGATATGATAAGTGTGTTCCCTAATACGTTCCTTGAGTGACCGGTTAGTCTTCCCAACATAGTAGGCAGTGCATGAAATGCAAGTGGCAACATAAACCACGTTCTTACTGTCACAATTGGTATTGGTGTTGAAGTTGAATATGTATCCTGTGGTAGGGTGCCTAAAAAACATCTCTTTACTAATTAACCCACATTGATTACATCTACCACACGGTACGGTGTTTCTATTCTCAGTTTTGCTATTATGTAAAGAATATCTAGGTCTACATAATATATTCTTGAGGTTAGGATGGTTCTTATAAGTTATGCGTGGTACAAATCCAACAACCTCACTAACTTCTTTATTCGACTTCAGAATATCCCAGTGTCTATTCATAGCTTTTTTCACTTCTAGACTCGTCCTGCTAAAAGTCAAATTTGCTCTAACCTCAGCAATAGGAGAACTTTCAACGTTGGTTTGTGACACTTGTTCCCTAAAATAGGGTCTTGCACTACTATTTCTTAGGGAATCTACTGTGAGAATTGTCTCAACAATTTCTTCCTCTTTATAGCCTCTCTCAAGGAACCTACCCTTCATGTCCTTTACTCCATTTTCATAGTATGCCTGTTCAGGATTAAGTCTGGACACTCTCATGAACTGTCCCTTTAGGACATTGTTGAACACATGTCGGGGGTGCATACTTTGTCTATGTAATAGATTATTGCTCTGGCACCCCTTTCTGTGTATGGACGTGTTTAACAGGCCATTGGACATCCTAAACACTTCAACATCTAAGAAAGATATACTACTGTCAGAAAAATTCATAGTGAATTTTAAAAACTCCGTGGTTGTGTCTAAATAAGATACAAAACTATTTAGGGATGATTCATCTCCCAACCACAAAAAGAAAAGATCATCCACAAAACGGCAATACATGCCAACGTACTGTGCAAAAGTTGGGTTATTGTAAAGGCATTCATCTTCCCATCTAGCCATTACCAGGTTGGCGTAGCTATTGGCACAAGACGTGCCCATAGCCACGCCATCCTTCTGTAGATAAATGTTTTCCTGAAATGTAAAGACATTATTAGTCAGAATTGTTTCAAGTAGGAGTGTGATTAAGTCTATCTTCTTTTCGGAAAAATCCGAGTGTGCTTTTAAGTATTCAATAATATATCTGATACCTATATCATTGGGGATGACAGTGAAAAGGCTAACTACATCTAACGTCACTAAAAAATAATGCTGGTCATCTTCCAATAATCGTGAGTGGGAGTAAAGATCCAGGAGGAACTGTTTACTGTCTTTTAATATTTTCACATTCTCATTAACTAGGGGTCTTAGTACATTCTCTAGGTATATGGACATAGGTTCCGTGACCCACCCTTGGCCTGCCACAATGGGTCTCAACGGTGGGTCAATATAATTTTTATGGACTTTAGGAAGTCCCTGTATAGCTGGTAAAACAGGGTCCTTAACTTTGAAATAGTCATATAGTTGTTGTGTTATGTCAAAAGACATGACTAGATCATCTAGAGTATTATAAACACTGAAAACCATATTGGCCAATGTGTCATGATTTATCTTTGTGTAGGTTTGTGTATTTTCAAGCATTTGCATCATCTTATCAGCATAGTGGGAGTAGTCCATGTCGGCTGGTCTGATTATAATAGAACTATCACCTCTAAGAGTTTTCAGCGCTTGCCTTTGTTTAAAATTCAAATTTTTTCCATGTCTAATAGGTTTCTTTTCCTGAAAGTACTTATAAATGTCATTTTCTATAACATTCCCAAAAACTTCAATTGTGGGGTGTAACTGTGGAACATAGACACTATTTGCTCGATACTTATTCTGTTCCCTATACTCACTATGTTGTCCATAGTCCAATCTTAATTGTATATTTCGGATAAACAATTTGGTGTCTATTATGGTGTCCACCAAGTCACTATCCTTGGTGGGAATGAAACTAAGCCCCTTATTCAAGACTTGCTCCTCATATTTATCCAAAACTCTTTTAGATAAATTAATAACTATTGGTTTTGTCTCCCCCACATTTTCTTTAGTGTAGGGCCTTGCTGTTGTTGCTCCTCTACTGACCCTTTCCTCTTCTGTCTCCCCCTGCTGGTCGAACGTCTTTTGTCCAAAAAATGATTTTGGGCTATGGGAAGGGGTGCAGGTAGTCTATTCATACTCAAGATTGCGCTGTTTGATTTAGGTCTCACCACTGCTGCGCCCGATCTTTGTACATCAGTGATGCAGCCTACCAGGCCCTCTCCTGAATCAGGATTACCATGACTCCCATTGACTTGTGAACGAACAGGACTATCAACTAAAATGATATTATTAGACTGTATTACATCATTTGTTATAGTCCCTGCATTCATGTTGGCCCCACCGTCATTAGTCAAAATGCTCTGTTCCTTTTCTAATAACAAGGTGTTATTGGTCTTACTCGCATAAGTCATTGCCTGCTTGCCCTCATTAGGTGGTGGGTTACTTATTCCCTCCAAGCCCACTACTCCTACTCCCACTAGTAGTAGTGGGCCCTTGCGGTATAACTGGCCCATTGTTAGTGTGTTGATTAAGATTCCTATCCCTGGGCCAAGTGAAGACGTGATTACATTTGAAGTCACGTACATCCCTCGTAATTTTGGCCCTTTTCTGATCTAATAAACGCTTCTCCATCAATAACACATACGTGAAGCTACAAGTCTTGTATTTGACCATTCAACTTTTTATGATTCTGTATTGTTTGAAATAGTGTGTAGATATTTAATGTTTAATAAGTTTTTTGTGTACAGTTATATTTTAAGACCAGCGTACATCATGTCATATTCAATAACTGCTATGTCTTAGGTTGCTTTTATGCATCAGCTGCTAAAGGTTTTTAATATTGGATGATATAAACCATGCCTTGTCTTACAATGAACATTGCTTAGTTAGTTAGTTGTAAGGGACTTTAGTTGTTTAATATGTTTTTGAATAAGGCCATGATACTTTCAGGATCGTAGCAAGTGGCTATTTTGTTTGTGTACTAGCAATAGTTAGATATTTCATTACCAAGGTTATAAGTTTTCAATGCTGTGGGTTTCGGTACTCCTATATGAAGTTTGTATCTCCAAATTCATTAATATAATTTGTCTAATGCATGTCCCGGTTTTAATGTGCCCTGTGACATCAATGATTTTAATAACCAATGGGAAGCCTTAGAAGGGTTTATAAATGAGTTTTAAATAATTTTAACTTGTATTAAGAGTCTGAAGAAGCCTTTTGGCGAAAGCGCTCACTCTGATTTGGAATAAATGTTTTTTGAGCTACAACAGCGTATTATTGTATTTTAGACTGTGGATGTATCTGACGTTTTATAGCCATTAGAGGTTCACGTGTATGGTGCTTCGTTTGTGGTTTTTACATTTTCAGCGTGATTCCTCGTCTCGGCCAAGGGCTGCACTGCGTTGGGATTGTGCAATATAATTAGATAGTGCCCTCCATTTGTAATGTTTCTACATGAATTTTTTGTCATGCAAAAGAAATGGACAGTAAACAGGAATAATACAGGATAATATGTACATTTCCATAGCGAGATGAGCAGTGAGTTTATGTGATGGTTAGCAAACTGTATATGCATGCAAGATACACATGTTTGCACATTGCTAGGCATTACGCAAATGAGAGACGCATTGCTAAAGTCTAACATTTACTACCGAGTCTATGAAATACACCTGCTGCTTAACTCATTCGCTCGAATGGAGCTCAGGAAGTTTACGCTGTAACTTCTAATGGGCAGAGCCTAAACCTTTTGACAGAATGAAATATGTCCTCACATTTCAAACAACCATAGGGGTTATGAAAGAAATATAAACGGTGAACTCTTCAACACAAACTATTTTTAAAGTGGAAGTATTCTTTAGGTTGTAGGTCTTAAACCAAATTTTATAAGTCACAGTCAACACAGTAACGATTACATTTATAACATTCTTAAACAACTTACAATATCTCAGCAACCACTCAAGTTACACACACACTGTCAGCAGTATTTTATTCATCTAGTGGAGAGCTTTCATATGAGGCTAAGGAGTTCTGTCTGTGTTACTTGGCTTTTCAGATGTTTAGAAAAATGTGAAAATTATATCTATATAAATTAATATCATAAAAACAACAATATCTATTTACCTACAGTAGACAGACGTCAAATATTAATGCATTTGAGTTTGCCATTGTGTAAGCTTTAACATGAAATCATTTAAAACCTTGTATATAGCATGGTTTTAGAATTATTGATGCAAATATGAACAAGCAATATGATGCCTAGAGGCGTTAACTGCAGATGCACCTGGAGGCATCACTCAGAGGAATGAGTTAAATGCCTCTGTGGCAGCATGTGTTAATGCATTGATGCTTTTGTTTTTTGAGATTAAGGTACTGGGTTCAAATACAGGTGTATGTCAAACTTCAAAACACTTTTCATTAAAGACTGATAATGCAATGACATGAGTTATTTATACAGGTGTGTTGCTGTGTGTTGGCATAGTGTAGCAGTGTTAAGCATCATTGCATGGGAGTAACTGCACCTGTTTGCTGCAGCTCACTGTTAGTGCATGATGTGCACTTCTGCGCAAGCATGTAGCCCAAAAAGTGAAGAGATCCATTGCTTCTTCAGCAGTGCTAAAGTCTGACAGTTAGTACTGGGTCTCTGGAACACACCTGCTACTTAACTGACTCTGTTGTAGCATGTGTTAATGCAGAGGTGCATTCCTTTTTGGGGATCACATTTTGAGTAAAAAGTAATTTAAACAGGTACCTTTGGAAATGACTCACTTGAACAGATGTAATAATCACCAAAACACAAATGCTACCAATTGCTAATATACCTCTCATTCCAAATCACAGAAACAAAGTCCACCCAATGTGCACCCACATTTAAGTACCATTTGAGTAATACAAGGCTTTGGAGTCCCATTTGTGCACCTCTGTGTAAATTGGCTTGATGTGCTCTAACACTCAGCTGTATTGCATAAACACCCAATATGCACTGATAACAGTGCCATGTGTGGCATGTGCTCATTATCTGCCAGTGATCTGAAAACATGGCATCAGCATCACTTTCAGGTATTGATTTTGATACATTTACAGATCAGGCCTTTGCAAACCGCGAACTGACTGGTACCTCAATTAGAATTTCTCTGTTTTTGTATTTTTAGGCTGTTTCCATTTGACGATTTAGATGGCTACTTCAAGAAGGCTAAGACGTGTCTGTGCACCCAGTTAGGTCAGTAAGGTGACCGCCCAGATCTTGATCATGTATGCTAGACAGGAGCATTGAATGAGAGCCATACTCAGGAACTTCACCATAATAAACACATGGAAATGGATCATGTGGGAGGACTGAAGGACAACAGAGATCTGCCACACTGCAGTGGAGGATGAATGCCACCACAATGACCTGCATTGGAGGGGAGCAGAGGAGCTTCAATGGAGGGTCGCCAAGGTGCAGAGGCTGCACATGGATCCATACAGTAACTGTCACAATTATACTCATACCTGAGCATCTCTACAAAATTTAGAGATGTAGCTGTGTCCTATATATATATATATATATATATATATATATATATATATATATATATATATATATATATATCAGATAGATGGTTTTATAACTTAGCAAGTAGCTGCTGTGACAATTAGCTCATTGAGATAATTAAGTGGATGTGATACCTGCTGTCCTTATAAGTGTGTGTCCAATTTCAATGCTGATAATTTATTTAATAATGTTTATAATATCCATAACTATGACCTTTGTAGATATACATATGTTTTACAACATATAACATAATTTTACGCAGCCACTATCGTTGTGCATCACTGACTCCTAGAGATCCTAGATGGCAGATGACTTCACACTTCATAGTTTTCCATTATAGTACCACAGTATTGCCTACTGCACCATTATAACTCATACAAAACTTCTTTAATTCATTCCTTTTAATAAAGTAAGTAGTCATTTATTTAAAGCAAAAATGTATGCCTGTTTGACTGCCTACACACATGTTATCCATTATGTGTTGATAGCTGTCATTTCTTTACAATAACATGTCCAATAAGTCTTTCCAGTTTCTGTATTCATCCATTCTCTGCAGGAATTCAAATATACACCTGCAGTACCTGTTTGCTACAACAAAAGCTCTCTGCCTGTTTGCATGACCTGTAAGGCAACCAAACAGCCTTTTTACATTTTGCCATGCTGTGGGTTCCAATCCATAGAGGAAAAACATATCTGTAACTGTTATTTTAGTTATTTCACCCATAACATTTCTTTGGAGAAGCATATTCTGATAATTGATATTAATGTTTATTTTGTGCATGGGTATGAATAACTGTGTTAGTCATTGAATTCCTATGAATATGCCTGTAATCCGTAATGCTCTGCTAACATCCGCTTTCTAATAGGTTTTGTAGAAAAGTGCTTGTTTGTTTAGGAGGCCTGTATGCTGGCTATTGGCTTGCCTGTAAGGAAACAAGCCACCATGGCTGCATTTTTCCATGGTGTGGGTTCTAATCCACATAGGAGAAACATGCCTGAAACAGTTATCTTTGTTTAATTCACCCCTAGCATAGGTTCATAGGTTCATAGGTTGGTACTAGGCTATCAGCCATATGGCCTATACAAGCCTAGCCATAACAATTCCCTGGAAATTTTTTCCCACAATATTTACTTCTCTGGGCCCCTGTCTAGCAGGGCGACTGACGTGATCCCCGGGGTGAATTTCCTATCTCCCATCCAATCATCAAGGTTCCTTTTGAAGAGAGCCAATGAGGTGCTCTGCTTGACATGTATGGGCAGTCTATTCCAGAGTATGGGGAGTCTCTGGGTCAGGAACCTATCCCTCCAGCATGTTTTGTTCATTGTGATGATAAGGTTTAGATCCCTGGAGCGTGTGGCTCTGAGGAATTGGAATTTCTTTAAGTGGAGCATGTCCAGCAGCTCAGGGTTTGACATGGCCTTGTATGTTAAGCAGAGATCACCTCTGAGTAGACGATATGCCACAGAGTATAGCTGGAGGTTTTTTAGACGGTCAGCATATGGCATCTGCTTTAGGCCTGTGATTCTTTTAGTGAGGTATTTCTGTGGCTTTTCCAGCTGTTGCAGATGTCTTGTGAGGTACATACCAAATGGGGCATTATACTCTATAATGGGTCTAATGAGGGATGAGTACAGTGGGACAATGACCTCCTGTCTTCTGGATGAAAAGCCCTTAGTGATGAGGTGTGCCACATAGAAGGATTTCCTGACTGTTGTGGCGATGTGGTTATCGAAAGTGAGACCACTGTCCACTTGTATCCCTCAGTCTCTCATCACACTTTCGATGTTTAGTGTCCTGCCACCTATGTGGTAGTTCATGGGTACATGTTTTTTTCCAAAGGAGATAACTATACATTTCTTGGCATTAAGCTTGAGCCTATGGCTCTGGCACCAGGCATCTGTTTCTGTAAGGCCCTTTTGTAGAATATCCACATAATTTGGGGATTCAATAATGTCTCCCAGTTTGCAGTAATCTGCAAACTTTGTTAGCCAGAGTCCCTTAGTGTTGGCCTGTACTTCAGAGAAGTAGATGCCAAACAAGAGTGGTCCCAGGACTGAACCCTGAGGTACTCCACTTGTCACTTGTCTGCAGATGGATTTGGAGTCAGCTACTTTTACAGTCTGGGTTCTGTCAGTAAGCCAGTTGGCAACCCATTGAGTGACGTAGGGATTTATGCCCAGCTTAGTAAGTTTATTTATGATTCCAGAGTGGGGGATGTTGTCAAAGGCCTTGGCGAGGTCCAGATAGGCTGTGTGGACCGCCTTACCCTCATCCACAGCTCTGGAGACCGATTTGAAGAAGTCAATCAGACAAAGTAGTCAGTTGGAATCTCCTAAAAACAATAAACTGGGAATCTCCTAAAAACAATAAACTGGGACTCTCTTAATTTATACATATAGTGGGCCTAAAGCAGAAAACCAAAATCCAAATCAGAACATCAGTCAAATCAGGACATCAGGACGCGCACACACACACACACACACACACACACACACACACACACACACACACACACACACACACACACACACACACACATATGGGCAGTTTGGAAGATCACTAGTTCATCTACACACACACACACACACACACACACACACACACACACACACACACACACACACACACACACACAGACATATGGGCAGTTTGGAAGATCACTAGTTCATCTACACACACACACACACACACACACACACACACACACACACACACACACACACACACACACACACACACACACACACACACACAGACATATGGGCAGTTTGGAAGATCACTAGTTCATCTACAGCATGTCTTTTGGATGTGTGAGAAAACTAGAGCACAAAGAAGAACTCCATTTAGACAGAAGTAATGGATGCAAACTTCTTATAGAAGGTATCCCAATCCTAATTAAAACCAAACTACAGAACTTAGTGCAGTGAATTAATAATGAAAACTGTTGCCCCATTGTTCCACATAAAATAATATAACCTTGCAAGCTTCTTGGACTATAGCTAAATATGCAGAAAAAAGTTTTGTGCTTTGGTGAGTGTAATATTGTAGGCATACATACTTATAACTCTAGCAGATAAAATTGTAAGATACAATTACTTTTTAATGTATGTTTAGCTCCAGGAATTGGCAGAATGATTATAATTACTATAATAACTTGATATCTCAGATTGCATACTTACCAAGTACAATTAGCTGTATCTCTTGACTTGGAAGAGACCAAATATGTGGTTCAGTTATTGTGTGATAATAACATGTATAATTGTTCATATCTTCTAAAACAGTGTGTGGAATGTGAAACTTCAAGAAACAAGGTTCTGCCAAGATTTCCTGCATTGCTTTAAGCACTTGGTTGCTGTAGAGGACAATTATGACGTTTTCTTTATTACACTCACAAACAAATATCACTTCATCTCCTTGCATATTCATAGTGCTTGGTGATATCCTTAGTATTGGTTCTGGTAATGTGCCTAAATAGAAAGATAAAAGGAAAAAAATCAGAAACCAAAGAGCTCCATAGAAGTCAATGATTCAGTAAAACAGTATCCACTATTGGCTTTATTTCACTGGATCCCTTTCTAACTTGTTTGCTATAACAATCACAGAGCTGCACCCACCAAGGACGTTTTATTCAAGACTCTGGTAAGCATGAAAAGCCCTGAACTGTGAGAAATGAGCTTTTCATCAGAAAGAAAAGACAAAAAAAGCTTTGCTGAGCTGCCAACACTGGACTTGCTCTATGGGTTGTCTGCATACGAGTTTTTCTCCCTATAAGAGACCTGCAAAATCTACACAACTATAGAAATCCAGGTCTGAGGCTAAAAATAACCTGTGCTAAGAGCAAATAAACAAACCTTCAGCTGCAGTACACCCCTGCTATATTACTAGGCATTTCTCCATGATTTAGTAGTAAGTCAACACGAACATTATCCTAAGCAAACCAAACTCCAAGCAGATATAGTCACCCCTGTCCCCCAGTTATTCCTGTTGAAACCATGGAGCAGCACTTCTCCACAATTTCTGTAGCCAGCCTAATCGAGATGGGTATCTTAAGACTGTGTACGAATTGTCTAGTGCTGTCTGATGATCATTTATTACTCAAACAGCATAACACAGTGTGTGTGAGAGATGTACATGTATAGTGTCCTTAAAGGCAAAAATCTTATAAATAGTAAACTCAGACGCCAAATTGTCAGAAGTGCACCACACACTACACCCCTCCAAAGCCATCACAATGCACATAATCCATCATATGCTGAGATTCTAATGATTAACTTGCCTAAACCTCAGAGACCTTCAAAACACAACATATGCACAAAACACACATAGTAAGTTAAGCCTACCTCATCACATAGTACAAGAAATCCCGAAGCTCAGAGCATGGACAGCAGGTCTTTGGAAACAGTGGCAATCTGAATTAAAAATCCTGCAGGGTCAATACAAGTTAACCTTAAGGCAGTGTCTTTTTCATAAAAACAGACCCCCCACCCTCACAAAGGCATTCCCTGACATAAAAAGCAAGACACAAGATATTATCAATAGAAAAGCAGAAATAGCCATAGATAGACTGCCTGCAATATTATGAAGTCTCGGCACAACGTTCTTCCAGTGTCACTAGGAGATGCAAAATAAACTTAGTACAACACACAAATCCCTACCACTGTGTACTCAAAGTAGAAGTGAGGGATGTATAACTCTTAATACTGTACTACACAAATTTAGGGCATATTACAAGAAGATTTATGAGAATTTAGATCAACATCCAGATAGACTGTCCCAATATTCTAACTCAGCAAGCATTTTTGCACAACTTCTACCCTAACTGAAGAGCAAGTGAAATTGCTTACTATCCATATTGCAAGCGTGGGGGAGACCCACATCATTAAAAGATTAAAAGTAAAGAAAACACAGGTGAGTGAAGACCTTCCAGCTAATGTCTATAAACAACACCCACCAGTGGCTATTAAACTTTTTCTGGATACATGTCAATTATTGCCATCTTAGTTAGCCATTTCACCTTCATGGAAACAGAGTCTCTTAGCCCAATACATAAGTCAAGTAAAGATCCTGTCCTAGTAGCAAAATACAGGCTAATTTCTATGCTTAACTTAGATAGTAAAATCTACATGGGATTTGGGCAGCCTGAATAGCACCATTACTTCCATCTCTTATACATCCTTTGCTAAGCGTCACACATCCTGGCACATATCCCAAGAACAGTTTTGTGGCTTGATCAGACCCACCTGCATTGCATCCCTAGGGCTTTCCTAGCAGTCATTACAGATAAAGCATTTTGCATTGCTAAGTGGGACAATCTATTCAAAGTTTTACAATGATTTCAGTTGCCCAACTCCTTTATTGAAACAATTTTGGAACCCTATCAAGGTTCAACAGCAGTGGTGAGGATTGGTCCTTATATTTCCCAGCCTTTCTCCATTTCTAAAGGAGTCTGGCAAGGATGCCCTTTGATGCTATTATTATTATTAATCCTGGCTAAAGAACTGCTTGCCCAAACTTTATGAGCAACCCTTCAGTCTGCTACATTACTGCCCATTCATGGTAATCTCTCTAGTGGTGTATCATTGTTTGCAGGCAGTTTATTAATTTACATGTTAAAACCCTCACAGAGCCTTCAATCAATATGGGAGTTTTCTTTGCACTGGCAGTACCTTTCTGGATACAAGCCTAATCCTTCAAAATAAATTTTAATGTATCAGTGAATGATTCAGTCCTGTCTTCAGGAACTATCATACAATTTTAAATATTCAGGCTGAGTCACCCACCAATGCTAAAGCAATGACACAGCAGATGGATGCCCATATTCAAGAATGGACATCATGGAATATCTCATTTGAAATTAAACCGTTACTCCTTAAATGGTACTTTTTTCTAAATTATTTTATACTACCCAAAGTCTTCCAATGACAATTCCCTGTAATGTCCTTCAGAAATGGGGTATTATGCTAAGACTATTTTTGTGGCCACTCATTTCCCAGAGGGGCATTGGGTGCCCACTACTCTTCACAAATATATGGTGATATTGGCCTTCCTAACCTCATAATAACATATCATGCCAGTATTATTAGGCTTCTTGCACATTATTATACATCAGATTTACATGGGTCTTGGACCAAGTCTATCGCTGGATGTTTTCATCCACAAATCCTCCTTATGCTAGCCATTTCTTGTCTCTGGGCTAAATATTCTGCACAGTTATTGCTATATGTAATTGCTGATGGCATTACACCAAATTGCAAGCAATGCCCATTCCAAATATGTGAACATAATCTAAAAGTCCACAGCAGTAGCCCTGAAGAGAACTAACAGCACTCCTACAACCATAAACCTGCTGTTTTTCTGTGGTGTACAACCAGCATCTAAACATGCTAGACAAACTACCCCTTGACAAATCTGGTGGAGTGAAAATTTGAAAATAATTCTCCGGCTATATTTTGACACCATCTTAAAGATACCAGAGGGGTTAAAAGCAAAATGTGATCTCCTGTCTCACCACACACTCTGTATCAGTTATATTCATTATACAAGCTTGCATTAGATTTTCTCCAACTAGCTCAGTCTCTCAGGTCTCATTTTTTATAGCTCCTATGTAAAGGCAATTTGTAATCTGTAAATGGCATCACTCCATCTATCTCTATAATAATGGACACAGTCACTCAACTCTATTATGACATGGTTTTGATATACTCCCAGATAAACCTGAAAATGCCCAACTAAGGAAGAGCTGGGCAAAAGTTAGGCATATTCTTCAATCTCCTTGGAGAATCACATCTTCTCCTAAATGGAGAAATTTTGTATGGAAATGTCTCCATAAACTTTTGATAACCACAGATATAAAGGCCTACATCATGCCCTTACATAAGGACAGCAACAACACAGAAATCTCAAATTTCCACCCTATTGCCATACTTTCCCCATCTCTAAAATAATGGAAATATGCATTCAAACTCAACTTATGAACTTTCTACTCCAAAACCAACTATTATCCACTACTCAGCTGGCTTTCAACCTGGTCATAGCACTATAACTACTCTCCTATCCTTTTTGAACACTGTCAGCCTCAATCGCAATGATGGTAAGCTCTTCTCAGTGCAATTCCTATATCTCTCTAAGGCCTTCAACTCTATCTCCCATTCTCTCCTCCTTTCTAAGCTGTCACACCTAGGCATGTCCACTTCCGCTCTTGACTGGTTTACAAACTATCTTACAAACAGACAACAATCTACCAAATGGTTACACTCCTTCTCATCATTTCTTACTACTGCCACTGGAGTCCCCCAAGGATCTATCCTGGGACCCCTTCTCTTCAGTCTTTTCATTACCGACTGTCATTCTGCCATCACTCATGGATCTATGGTACAATATGCAGATGATTCCACTGTCATCTGCATCGGCATCTGAAACAGAACTTCTGACCATGACCCAAAATGCTTTCTCCACTACAGAAATTTGTATGACCAATAACCACCTTGCCCTTAACCCCAACAAAACCAAGCTCCTCATCTTTACTCCCAAAAAACACCACCCTTAATAAATCAAACTTTATCATCTACTCATCTAACAAAACCACCATAGAGGTTGTCCCCCATACCAAGTTACTCGATGTTACTGTAGATGATAACTTAACTTTCGACAAACACATCGCCAACAACATCAAGGAAACACATCAAAAACTCGGTACCCTTTACAGACATAAACACTTTTTAAATTACTTCACTCGAAAAACACTTGCCCGAACATTTCTCCTGCCATCTCTCCTCTATGGTGCCCCCATTCTTACAAAAGCATCCAGTCCTGCTTAAAAAATAAAATGGACACCTGTTACAACAAAATTTCTAAGTTTGTGACCTGTGTTAAATATTCTTCCCATCACACTGCCACACTTTACAGTCCCTGAACTGGCTTGAACTCCCACAACACCTCACATATATACAACTATCTACAGCACACAAACTTATATACAAACCCCTGGAATGCCCAGCCCTCACCTCCCTTCTAACTATCTACCAAACCGGCATCTCAGGTCTGAAAATCAATTTCTTATCCAACTAAGTAGACCAAAACTCCCTAAAGGTCAGTATCTCTACTCTTTCACTGTACCCAAACTGTGGGACACTCTCCCATCTCATCTCCGAATCATTAATAGTGCCCCCTTATTCAAAAAGTCTTTACATCAATATCTGTCTTCTCAATGACTCTGCCCATGTTCTATCTTCAATTCCTCAATAATGTGATTTCCTGATCTACCCTTTTTACCCAATACTCACTGTTTCTCCCTTCTTAATGTGTCACCCTTGGAAATCTGTCTATATCCAATTTTGCCTCACATGGCACATGAAAATTAGTGCAACTACCTACTCCTGCTTATACATACTACATAAAGTACTCAGAATAGTCCACCTGTTTAAAATGTTTTATATCATTGTAAATGTGTATGGCTTATCTGTAGTCTCCGTTATACTCTACACACATGATACCCTGCTATTAACCAAAGTTGACTTTCTATCTACTAACCATCTAATGGTACAATGTTCCAAGCTATTCTCCTGTTCGATACACTTTCTGTAACTTAGTTATATTTTTGAAAGTTTGTTTATCATATTTCTCTTATCTTGTATTCTGTTATGGAGCTTTTCTTCCTGGGCCTCCACTGAAAATGGGCTCATTTTAGCCAAGTGGACCTTCCTGTTCAACAAAAGGAAGTAAATAAATAAATAAAATAAATAAAAATATTACGCCATACAAAACTCTTAATTTCACCATATGTTGTTGGTGTTGCAAGCAACTGCAGAGTAATCCCTCTTGGAAATACATTTTTTGGACTTATCCCCAGTACAGTTGTAGGAATATATCCTACCATACCTATAGTCAGGAGATATTTAGTGATACATGTTATTTTCTCCAACTTGTAAACCAGAAATACAGTCCTATCAACAATGGCCTTGGCAGGTAAAAAATGTATTATGAGGTATTGAAAATCCTCTTATACTCTCCTGCATAACTGAATGTTGGCATATATATATATATATATATATATATATATATATATATATATATATATATATATATATATATATATATATATATATATATATATATATATATATATTTAAGGCAAAGCAAATCATAGCCAAGAGGAAAAATAGAAAAAGTGTATTTTTTAATAAGTGGTAATAAGTGGGCCCCTATCTTTGTCTTATATTGACCCAAATGAAGTGCTAATTATGCCTTTTCTGACAATGTATGAGACACGACTTATCCCTCCACATGAAAGGGTTCTACATGTGCAGAAATGTCTGCTTGGCATGTCCTGTATGTTTATAAATATAGATGCATGTCTGGAAGCCAATAACTACTGTTTCTAGAAATGTTGCATGTTCTAAGTGATTCACAATAGATTATGTTAAGAGTGTGGTTGGATACTTATGTTGAGTTTCTCATGTGGAATATTTAGGACAGAGATTTGTGTGGGCCTCACATCAAATTATAACATTATATTATTATATTGTACTATATTATATCGTGTTGTCTGTATCATCCTATATTGTCTGTACTTTCATAATTATTCTGTTTACTTTACTGTTTTCATACTCTATGCATTTTCTGTCTTTAAAATACCTGTCCTATGCAGGCAATTTTATAATGTTTTGACATGAAAGGTTGCTTTGTGAATTGCAATTTGATTATCTTTTCTAACATAAAAATCTTATAGGTTATTTCAAAACGTTAAATATGGCAATCTACCTAATATCATATAATATTTCCATAGATATCAAAATGTGCTGTTTGTAATACCTGATCATTTTATAACATGCACGATGATATTGGATCATACTTCATTGACTGTTGGACAATTGGAATTAAGTATGCTGTATAGTTTTAATGAAAAGACTTGTACAAAAAACAAAAATGTTCAGCAAGCAGCAAGTAATATGGTTGATTTTGAAAATGTTTAATTTTGTTAGATGGGATCATCTTCAATATATCATGGTATATGGGAGATCCTTATCTCATACCACATTTCATGCATATTTCTTTACTCAGCCACCCATTCACTAACACTCTCACTGTATTTTATTATGCTGACATACACACTAACCTAATTCTACTACCTATTCCATACTTATCCATAACATCCCACAAAGCATCATGTCCTGCTGTATCAAATATCTTGCTACTATCACCTACCATAAGTTTCACATCCTCCTTTTATTTATAATATAATCCATAATTTCTCTCACAACCAGTAACAATTCTTGGCATCTCTTCTGTTTTATAGCATATATTTTTTCATAATATCGCTCATCCTTCCTTCCATTCTCCTTGAATTATTTTCATAAAAAATGTTCTAACCTGTGTTATTTAGTGTGATGGGGTTCCAATTTTTTATTTCATTCTTCTCATCTTTCTTCTATATAAATATTTATATCCCATTATGTAACTCTTCATAAACAAAACCTTCCTTCAGCCATTCATTCAGTACATTTACAAAATGCTCTCTTTGTCAGTCCATTATTTTCTTGTACATTACATACCCAATACCATCTGGACCTGATTCTGAACCAAACTTTACTGTCTTATGTTCTTCATCCAATTCACTAATAACAATTTATTTTTCAAATTCTTCCTTAACTCATTCTGGATTTGTTTTTTTTACTTTCCATTCTGTCTTGTTTTACTTCTTTTTACTCGTCTATATATTTTTCCACATGCTGTACTACAATACTAATAGTTTAATCTTGTGTTCTTTTAGGTCTACTTCAGTAGACTGACTTACCTGATAATTGAAGCCCAGATACCCGAGACAAAGAGACTAAAAAGAACAGGACACCGAATGGCAAAACAGCAGAAGTTTAACATGGGAAAAGAGACGGTTGGCCAACATAGTGACCTTTGCCCTTTTCCACACTGTAATGCAATCTTGGAGTTGATATATTTAAGTAATGGGGGTGTGGGGGGTGAGGCCTCCAACACTGGGGTGTGGGGGAGTGAAGCCCCCCAGTTGGGTGGGTTGAGTTTAGTGTGGTTTGTTTACATGGTGGTGCTGGACAACATACCATTTTCCCAGTGTTAGTTTTTGATGTTTTGTATGTTCAATGTCCTGGTCTGTTCGCTTTTTTCGTCTCAGATATCTGGGCTTTGGTTTTCTGGTAAGTTGATCTACTAAAGTAGATCTGTTCTTTTAACCTCTCATTTTATATTTTTGTTTCCCTCATTATACTAATATCCTCCTTTACTATTTTACCCAGATATGCAGATATCGCCTCCCTTTTCCTTTTAAATTATATTGCTACTGAGACATTAATTCCTTATTTTTCTCAATTTCTTTAATGTATTTTTTCATATCATAATGCTTTTTTGTATTATTCTTCCCATACTTCATGTTATCTTCCTTTCTTATATTATCCTGCCACTGAAAAAGAAATAAACATTTCATACTTCTTTTTTAATTCAATCCACAATTCAGACAAGTTTTTGTAGAAGTCCTTCATGGTTACACGATTCTTCCATTACTGCAAAACTCCCACTCTCCAATTTCTTCTGATAATTTCTAATTTATTCTTTTACTCCCTTTCCTGTGTTAATATACTCCCTTTCTTCCGTAACCTCCATCCATATTGCTAAATGGTCTGAAAAACCTGTTACAATTGTATCAACAGCTGCTAACCCCAAGACTTCTAATAATACAAAATCATCAATTTCAAATCCAAGTGTGCTCCTTTCTATAAGTCCATCATGTTTTGTTCCACACAATTAATTTGCAACATTTTATCACTTCCTATATATAGTATTTTTACATCTTTGTCCTTTATTTTCACATTTTCCTCTTAAATCACAATTAAGGACCCCTGCAATTATAATTTTCATGTTGACCAACTTACAGTCTATTGGATGAAACAGATTCTCTTTTCTTGGAAATACTGATGTAATACTATAAACATGTTCTTCCACTTCATATCCACAACAGTTAATGCACCTATCTTTATCAATGTTGTATCTAGTATTTTCACTGTTTTTACACATCACAGCCACTCCAGAACAGTGTTAACTTCCTAACTTTAACATGATATTTCCACCCCACATGTTTCCTGTTTGCAGTCTTTTTTCACTTTTCAGGAATCTTACATGCTGTAACAAAATAACATCCACATCACATTTAGCACACCATTCCACTATCCTTATCATTCTTACAGTGTTAATAACAGTGTTCACATTAACTGAAAGTACTATAAATTTGTTGTTTTTCTTTCTTTTTAAGTTTAGTGGAAAACATGTTTATTTTTGTTTCCTTATTTTTACTCATTCCCCAAATGAATGTTTTTTCATGGGTTTCTCCAAAAATAATCCTTGATATTCAGAATCAATTTTTTTCACCGACTAGAACTTAAAAAATCCTTTACCCTTATTTTTCTTTATTTACCATTTTCTCTTAATGATCCACCCAAAGTGTCCCTTTTTCTAACACAACTTGCAGTCAGGCACACTCCTTCTTGCTGTATGTCCTTTCTCCCCACACTGGTCACATTGTACCTTGCCAGAATTATTAATTAAATGAGAAAATCCCCTAAAAAAATATGATTTAGGCTGCCCAGCATATCTTAATGTCCATCTATTGCCAGTCACAAAAATAATGCCTGGCAAGTGTTTCACCATGTTCTTTTCACATTTTAGAATACCTTCCAGCCTCCACCCTCCATTCCAAAAGTTTCTCTCATCTTTACCCTTCACAGTGTTATCAACAATTTCACACAGACTCTGCATGCATGCATCTTCTTACATCGTTTTCTACCAGTTCATCAGTCCTAAATTACCAAGTAACATTTTTTTATCATTTAAGTTACTACCAGAAAACAATTGTTCCATGAATAAATATCATTTTTTGTTAAACAGTTCCCAAAATGTCATCAGTCCATCAGTTTCACATGTTCAGTTACAAAAAGTGTCTAGCCCAATATGTATAAAATACTAAATTGTGTGAGCTTTAAAACCCAGACATATCTGTCTATTACTATGTCATTTTTGTTCTTATTCTCACAATTGGTCTTCTCTTCTTTTTAAAACAGTTTTGCTTTCAGTTTATTGCTGTTTTCCTTTTTTGCCTGCTATACCACATAAGTTTTAATTGCTGCATTCTCTTCTGCCAAATCATCTGATTCCATTCCAACCATTTCAACATCATCTTCCTCAGCACTACTGAAAAAGTTATCTGCCATCTCATCCCATGACACAACAGAATTGTCACCCGGATCATCCTGTTCAATTATTTTTAACAAAATATTGTCTGAAAGCCCTCCTGACACCAGTTCTATTTACATGACTTCAGCAGACTCACTTATTCCTTCTCCATGGAGACAACTAAATGCTGCTCATTTGTAACATCCATCATGCAGGAATCCTTTACATTATGAAGCTCCATATCAAACACTTTTTTCTCCAAATTCTCACTTTCCACTTCCACACCCTCCATAGCTTTTCTCTCCTCCTTCATGTTGCTACTTCCCTTAGGCCTCTTCTTCTGTCATTATTTATCAGATCCATAGTGTAGGGTTCCTTTATTTATATACAAAAATAACTCTAATTTACAATATATTTACATATATACAAATGTTTACAAATGTATAAATATATAGATATGCAAATATATTTACACATATTCATAATTTTCCTTACAATCATAATAAATTTCCATCCCTATTAGATCCTCACTCTTTTTTCCATAACCACAATCTGATTTTACTTAAAATCATTGCTAAAATAATTTTCCCATTAAACATAATTTCATTTGTTCTTTCATTCCAATTAACCCATATGATATTACATAACTTTTTATCTATTATTTGAATGTATTCTTTGCTTCTATTCATATGATATCCATATTTAATCATAGCCATGTTTATTTTATCCACTTCTTTTAAATCTTCTAAAATTTTCTTTACATAGTTTTCCCATAACCTTTTGACCCTTTTACATTTCAAACAGACATGTTCAGTAGTTTCATCTTGAAAATATAAACATATTCTATCACTTTTCATTTTATATGGCATATTTCCGTTTAATTTTAATTTGTCTATTATCACTCTCCACAAAAAAAAAAAAAAATCCTGACATTCTGCTTTCTTATTACACCATTTGCTTCTTATTTTTATAGCTTTATTTTTTTTAATCTGTTAGATTTTCCTATGGTTTTACATAGTATTGTTTTATCATTGCATTCTTATATTGTACTTTTCTTTCTTCTTTACATATCATCAATTTTTATGAACCACAAAGTATTTTTTTTTATTGGTAACATTTTATTTCTTCATTTATACACTCTTTATCTCTTTATCTCTTTTAATCTTTTTACCATACCCCAACATTTATCATACTTGTATTTATACACTTTTACTACTAATCTCTCATCTTTTTCATTTATCCACTTTAACACTTGGTACAAATTTAATGAAGTTGCATATACCTCTTTCCTCTTTATTTACATACACAATTCATCTTTTTACTGGGTTTAATCTAGAAACCCATACAAATGAAAACAATATTTGTAATAATTCCCTTTCAAATACTGTTGGCAACATGAATACACTTGTTTTTCCTGTCAGTTCTGAGTTTATCAAATAAGCCTTTTTTTTCTGAATGCTGTTGTCCAGAAAAGACATTTGTTTGTTTTTTTTTCTATTGTTTTGTTTTCCCACTGAATTCTACATACATCTTTGCTCTGAATATTATACCTATCACAGAAATTTAATTAATTGTGAAATATATACCCTGATCATCACCAAAACCGTTACTTTTCTCTTTATATAAAGCCACCCCATCACCTCTAGGCATTCATTTGTGCAAATTATTACTTCTTTTATCCAAACTGTGTTTTTTGCAATTATTGCAACGTTATCTGCATATATATTAATGGAATGGAATTCTTAACCCTTAATTTGTTATATACACCACCTCCTTCATTTTGTAATTTATTTCACATACTATCACATTGATAATTAATGCAAAGAGTATATAACTCACTGGGCATCCCTGTCATACACCAGTCTTCATATGCACCTCTTGGCTTAATGAGACATTTACAAGTATTTTTATTTTATTATTACTATACACTGACATATATAATTTCAAACTTTCTCACTTATATTATTTTCTTTCATGTCCAGTTATATCAAATGCCTTATTAAGGTCCCCTGTTATGATTTTCATTTCTTCTTTTCTATTCATAATATCATCCACAGTTTCTCTAGCTTGACAACCCTTCTCCTTCCTACTATCTTCCATAATATTTTCCATTTTAGTTTCAAATCTCTTTCGTATTATTTTTATAAAGGTCTTATTATTACTCAATACTATTGGTATTCAGTTTTTTTAATTGTCTTCTAGCTTACTTCTTTTATATGAATTTAAGTATTAAACTATATAATTCTTTATACATAAAACCTTCATTTAACAATTCATTCTTAATTTTTTAAAAATATTTTGCCAATCCCTTAGATTTTTATATGTTTCATATCCTATTTCATCTAGCCCTGTAGCTGAATATATATTTACTTGTTCTAATTCTTTATCTAACTTATATAAAGAAATCTCCCTTTCCAACTCCCTACTATCTTTTTCTGTTAAGTTTTTTATTTTTCATCTTTTTTTAATACCTTCTTTTTTAATTAAGCTTTTCTTGTACATATGTAATACACTATTCATTATATTTTCCTGGGTTCTTTGTATTTCTTCTTTTATAGTTTTATTTCTCTCATTACACTGCCATCTTCCTTTACTAATCTGTCTAAGTAACTTGATACTTCCTCAATTTTCCTTGTAAAATATCTTTGCTTAAATAGCAATTATTGTATGTTTTTCTTGATTTCTTTCATATAATTATCTTTCTTTGTCAAAGTGCTTTCTATCATTATGTTCTAAATTTTCCAATGCAAATTTAAATGTTCTTTTATATTTTTCTTTACTTTTCTCACATTAAATTGCCATTGTAAAAACTTTTTTATATTTTTCCTTAAATATCATTCGCCATTCAAACCAGTTTTTATAAAAATGTTGTCATAGTAATATAATCTTTCTATAACTGTATTACTTATCTCTTTATTTCTTCATTCCATGCTTTCTCATTTATTTTTTATTCCTTTGCCCATTTTATATATTCCTTGTCTTTCTTTATCTCTAGCCATACTGCAACGTGATCAGAAAATCCTATTTCAACTACCTTCTCTTGTATAACTAAACCTTCTGATACTATAACATAATTTATTTCAGTTCTATTCATACCCTTTTTGTGAGTCCATGAATTTTTGTCCGAGTGTTTTAGGTTACCACATCTGATAACTTCTAACATTGTTCTTATATAATTTACTTCTTATTTTATACTTGCCTCTTAAATCACAATTAAAGCACCCTGTTATTATAATATTCACATTTATCACTACATAGTCTAAAATCTGATGAAATACATTTTCCATTTCTTTACAATTAATATAAGCATACTATGTCATAATTCTATATACTTGTTCTTTTCATTTTAAATCTACAATGGTTACTCTTCCCATTTTTGCTAAAGTTCAATCTAATATCTTTACTGTATTTCTACAGAATATGGCTATTCCAGAATGTCTCTCATTTCCCAGATACCAGATTATCTTTCCTCACCATAGTTTCTCTGTTTGTAATCATTCTTCATTTGTTAAAAATCTTGTGCCTTCTAATATAATTACATCTGCATTACACATAGTACACCACTCCAAAATCCCTATTCTTATTATTATATTCTTAAAACTATTCATATTTACAGAAATCACTCTAAAATTTTCATTTTCCCTTTTCCTTAGATTCATGGTTTCATTGGTTCATAGTTAATTACTAGGCTAGCTGCCTTAAAGGGTCATTCTCTGCTGAGACAATTTCCCTCCCAAAGTTGACAAACAAATACTGTACCTTGTGCTTGCAAGTCAAATGCTTTACCTATTATACTAGCCCTCACCATTAGCTGTATATAGTCTTTTTCATCTATTTCCTTTCTTCTTTTCTTTTCTACTTGTATTAAATTTTCTTTCTCTGTCTTTTACCTTTTTACCAATATATTGTTTTCTCTTTTACTATCTCCCAAATTTATGTTTTCATTGCCACTTATTTCAGAGCCTTCTTCTATGTCCTCTTAATTATGTTTTCCTCATCTAATTTTTTCATCTGTTTCTACCACTTCTAAAGGCAGCACAGTGGTGCAGCAGTTAACATTGTCACATCACAGAAAGAGGTTCTCTGGTTCAATTCTTGGCTTGGGTGCCTTCTGTGTGGAGTCTGCATGTCATCCATCAGTTTGCATGGGTTTCTGCTGGGTACTCTAGTTTATTCCCACATTCCAAAGGTATGCATCTGGAGCATTTCTCCCTGGCCCTCTGCTGAAAATAGGCTCTGTCCTAGTTGGACTTTCCAGGTCAACAAATGTTAAATAAATAAATTATTTTTCCTGACTCTTTTTTTCATTTTTACAATCCATCCATAAATGTCCATTTTTTTTTTTTTTTTTTTTTTTTTACATTTATAACATTTTTGTTTGCACATTTTCCTTCATGGCCCATTTTCCCACAAATATAACCTTCTCTTTTATTACAGTCACTTAAGAAATGCCCTTCTTTCCACAAAAAAAAAGGTTTGGTGTTTTTCCCAGTATTTTATGACACCCCTATTCCCTTCTACATTTATTATGCTTAGTATATGTATAATTTTCTATCTTTTTCTTTTTTAACACAGTATTACAATTCAATTTACCATTCCATAAATCCTTTTTGTCGTAAATTTTTGTTAACTAATGAGGCAAGTTTGGCTGTCGATTATCCTTAAAATATGAAATGAATTGTAAAAGATCATCACTGAAAAAAAAGCAATTCACCCTGTTGGATTTTTCTAGTAAAAAAGCAAATAAACAATTAAGTAAAAAAATAATAAATAATTTGCCCTTGAACTGGCTTCATGCTCCTTGAGGGTGAGTATGGATCAATATTTCAGTGATGCAGCGAGTGTGATTTCCAGACTGATACAACACCTCCAGCACTTTGGACATTTCCTTCTGCAGCTTGTCTTTTCTCATCGTCCATTCAAAACATATTGTGGCCATAATATCCAGCATTCAAAGTCAAATCAACCCTGTACCATGTATGCTGAAATTATTGCCTCCTTCCTCTGTAGAATATTAGACATTTAATATTCTCGTTATAACTTTTTATCATAATTCGGCCATCTGCTTTCACAGTGAAAGAACTTTATTTTGACTGTGATTTTTAAACATCATCATCGTCATCATCATCAACCCCCTTTCTCCCATTTTCTACTTGGGGAGAGGATGTCACATCAACTGTTACTATCTCTCTTGCTCTCATTTCAGTGCCACTCTCCAACCCATAACAGTTATGTCTGACTGTCACAGGTCTTTTCTCACACAATCCATCCATTTCTTTGCTGGGTATCCTCATTTCCTCTTGTCTGTATCCTGTCTGTCCCAAATCTTACTCCATCTTGTCTCCTGAATGCAGAGAATGTCAAACCTCCTTTCTCACATCATGTCATCCACTTCCAGGCTCCATTATGTCAGTGAACCTATATTAAATGTAGAACTCCTTAGTTCATATTTGGCAGGCTGATTGGTTTTACATTCAGCTTTTGCTCAACAGAGTTATCCCAAGTAACCTACACACCAGCTGGCTAGTAGCTTATTGACACAAGGCTGTTGAGTTTTATGGTGGGCACACACTGCCCAATAGGAGCACATAGACCCCTCTCACCATTAACATGGGTCCTTGCCCTAGGTCAGAGTAGGCCAGGCCCTCAACCCACTTATCACTGGGAAATGCCCATGTCCACTTTTGGCAGTATTAGTCAACATGAACAAATCACATGGAGCTAATTTTTACACCATCAAGTGGTGAGCCCTGACACAGTGCTCATTCTGTCATCCACGTTCTTCTAACTAGATGATATTGTGCACCATAGCGGATGCCCAAAGCAGTTGGTCTGTACAACTCTTCCCTCAAGAGGCACCATCAAAAGTCTGTACTCCTGCCCACAACTCAGTTCTTGAATTTGAGATGAAAAAATCAGCATGTTTTTGCAACAAAAAAGAGACTACCTTAGACAGGATACTTATAAATAGACAGGAGCAAGCTTATAAGGTAGGCAGTCTCCCAGACGATTTAAGTGATCATATGTTGACCTACATCATAAGACAAAAACATGACCTGCCTAAACCCCCCACTTTTAGGATTGCACGGTCCAATAAACACTTTAGCACAGAATCATTCCAAAATAAACTTAGTGCCTGTAACTGGTACCCTTTAGAAACTCTACCACTTGAAGAGGCTATAAAATATCTAAACTCTACTTTTTTATCCATCCTTGATAAACATGCACCTAAACGGTCGATCTGAATGAAATCTAAACCAGCCCCCTGGCTTTCCAAAGAAACCAGGCAAAACATTCTACTAAGGAACAAATCTTGGGCTAAATGGAGGGCTAACAAAACTATCTCTGATCAACAAAACTTTAGGCAACTAAGAAATAATACAAAAAAGGCAATACTTATAGATAAAAAGAACTATTACTGTAAACTACAACAAACCCATCAAAACAATCCCCAAAAATTTTGGTCTAGTATAAACAAACTCCTGTCCCCTGGACACTCTCATACACCTACCCCTCCTGAGGCAGATCCTAATACCCCCCTACAAACAGCCAATACATTTAATACTTTCTTCACAGAGACCATACAAACACTAGCCAGTCAGCTAATCCCAGACAACTCAAGCCTTCACACCACAACATTACCTCCACTACCAACATTTAAACTGCAATCCATCTCTACTACTCTCATCTGTAAACTCATCCAGAAACTTAAGCCTTGACACCTTCTGCTGACCAAATACCATCAGAATACTTCCAAAAAGCAGCTAAGGTAATTGCATACCCTGTATCCATCCTCATTAACAGAACCTTTACAGAAGGAACCATTCCAGACATTTGGAAAATCTCCCATATTATTCCCCTACATAAAGGTGGCAATTCAAATGATTACTCTAACTACAGGCCAATAGCACTATTATCTCCTTTAGCCAAAATAATGGAAAAATGCATGCACCAACAACTACTACATCATTTATCTCAACATAACATTCTAGCTAACTGACAACATGGCTTTAGGCCATCACACAGTACCACAACTGCCCTACTATCTTTTATAGATACCATTAATAGAAACCGCAATAACAATAACCTCTCATCTGCTCTCTTTATCGACCTCTCAAAAGCTTTTGACATGGTCAACCATGCCTTTCTCATCAACATTCTAAAGTCCCTCTCCTTTGACTGTCAGACTATTAAATGGTTTAGGTCTTATCTGAGCAATAGGCAACAAACAGTTCTCTGGCAAAACAACATATCATCCCTTCAGCCAGTTAACCTCGGAGTCCCTCAAGGCTCTATTCTAGGACCACTTCTCTTTTCACTATTTAGCAATGAACTCCACACAGCAATCCCCCAAGCCACTTGCATACAATACGCAGATGATTCTACGCTAGTATGCACAGCAAACTCCCCTTCAGAACTACATTCTCTAACCCAGAAAGTATTTAACATAGTAGAAACATGGTTTACAAATAGATGCCTCCTTCTCAATGCTAAAAAACTAAGCTCCTTCTCTTTACACCCACAAACAAATCCTCACACATAAATTTCTCTGTTTTTTCCAATAATGGTACTATTATACTCCCTGACACAACCACTAAACTGCTAGGAATAACTATTGACAATAACCTGACTTTTGACAGCCACATAAATAATACTATTAAAACTGTCAACAGAAAAATAGGCTCCTTATATAAGATCAAACCTTTCCTAACTCCTATAGCCAGAACCACAATTGCTCACTCACACTTAATCTCTACACTTCTGTACGCTTCACCCATATATACTAACCTAAAGAAAAATAATCTTACCAAGCTAGCAAATTCCTATAATTCCATTGCCAGATTTGCCACTAGCAACACCTTTAGAACTCACCACTGTCTGAATCTAAGGCAACTAGGCTGGCTTGAACTTCAAAACCAACTGATACTACCCCAACTCACCATTGCCCACAAGATTTTCTACCAACCCAACAGCACTCCTATTCTTTCCAATCTCATCCTGCCTTACAAAAATCTGAATTCCCTGCGCTTCTCTAAGAAACTGCTTGCTTGCATAGGCAAGTCTAATAACCTGGCTGGAGACTCTCTTTTTTGTAACACAGTGGGAAAAAACTGGAACCTACTGCCCGATGAACTAACATTACTTTCTTCCTTGCCTCTCTTTAAACACAACCTCAAAAAACACCTCCAACCACACTGGTTATGCCCCTGTAGCAAGCCTGACTAACCATTTCCCTTTACTAAGTATATCTCCCTAAATTGCAAATTCCTACTATTCTCGCTTAAATTACTAACACTCCTAATGCATTTGTTACATACTAATTCCTTGTAAGATAGACTAACTGATACTCCCAAATTTATATGCCAACAAACTCTCTCTAGTAGATTTATTACACTTAATTAAGCAACTTCTTTCTCTATTTTATTAATACTGGTTGTACAGCATACTTTCTATTTCTAAGCACGAGTCCTTGTTGTATTTTTTATTAAAATCTTTTCTGTTAATTTCTACTTTTAATTCTTTAAATTTTAATTTTTAATTTTTAATGTTGTAATTCTATAATTGCTGGAGCTTTTCTCCCCGGGCCTCTACTGAAAATGGAAATATATCCAGTTAGACTAGCCCGGTTAACAAATGTAAAATAAAATAAAAAAAAAATAAAATGTTTTTGCAAATTGGGAGGAACCCCACAGAGACACAGGGAGAACATGCAGTTCCCATTCAGGCATTGTCCAAAGGTCATCACACCTTGTGAATAATTCTTTACTAATTGATGGCATGGCACTCGTCAAGTGTATTAACAATGCAATATAACTATACAGCTCAGTGTAGTCATTTTCACACAGAATGACAGTTCCTGACTTTTGACTTAGTACTGCAGGAAACAAGCAAAAACTGATTAATCAGACAACTTTGTTCAGCCAAACAACCATACTATCAAATGATTTAATTGGGTATAATACTTATTAATATATAAAACAATATACTTGGTATTGTAAGGCTCAAAAAAAATATTTTTCTGCAAGTCAGTCTATACGAAATATTCACAAAATGCACATAATAACAATTCTACTTAATCCAATTATCCTAAAGTAAAATAAAACTCAAATGGTCACGTTTCACCAGCAGATATATATATATATATATATATATATATATATATATATATATATATATATATATATATATTTATATAAAAAAATTATATATATATATATATATATATATATATTCACTTTTGATGCTCAAAATACTGAAATATTAAATTTTAGTATCTCGAGACCAGAAAAATGAAACTCTACAACAACAAAAGCCTAAAATATCATTAGGCAAAACACAGAACCCTCCCCAGACATAAAACTACACAAAAAAAAAAAAAAAACAAAAGAACAAAACACACTACTCTATGTTTAAGCAGGGGAGCAAGCCCCCCTGCACCCCACAGCCCCCTACTTATACATATGAACTCTGAGGTCACACTAACACAAAAAAATGCAACACACTTATCTCTACGAGCCTTACACTCCGATAACACACACACCACACAAATAAAACAATCATCACATTCAACACCTATACGCACACACCCACCTACCCTAAACTGTAGGTTCAACAGCTAAATATAACAAAAACACATCCCTATCCTAAATCCTTAACTACTACACACTTACCTACATCTCCAAACATAACCGAACACCATCTTCAGCACTCACATACTACTACATATAAAAGACACAGCACACTATACACACACACACCAGGACATACTTACAGCACATTCAACATTCCCAGACTAAACAAACTGCAGTTATGACAAACTGCACTTTCTTTCTTCTGGTCTCGAGATACTGAAATTCAATATTTCAGTATTTCGAGCATCAGAAGGGAACCCATATATATGGTATTTCCACTGTGCATGGAAATTTATTTACCCTTTATTTACAAAAAGCCAATCCAATTCTATCCTGAAAAATAAATTATGAATAATCTAGCAGAACCTCCTGTTGTTCTCTTTGTACCATGTCACAACTTTTATGTCTTGTTCTGATGCAAGGTGACAAATCAGAATACAAACAGGGGAGTAAAACCATGCACATAATCTCCTTCGTTGTAGGTGCAGTCAGAATTGTTTTCCTTTTATCAGCTGAAGATATCCAAGTTTGTGCTGCTGCCTGCCATTCTCCAGCAGGCTTCATGGACATCTATGATAGTATGTTACCTAGATGGCATGCTCTTTTCAAATAGTCATATCAGCATCAAACAATCCCAAAACATCAGGCATGTGAACCATCAGAAAAAAGAAAACTGCCATCCTCTACCCAAACCAGTAATCATATAGCTAGACTCTGGATGATCTTTAATCAAGCCCAGCAAGGAAAATTGTCAGTTAAGAAAATTGTTTTCCCTAGTGAAATCATCAATAACAGTTTCTAACTCTTACTAGTTTTTTTTTTTTTTTTTTACATTTTAATTGTAATGTAATGTTATTTATTTATTTACTTGCATAAGTCAGACTTTACATTTTTTTTTTGTTTTGTTTTTTTGGGGGGATAAGCAAATATTGGGGACAATTTCAGAGCTTCAGTGTCATGACTACATACCTAAAATAAAGAATCATACATGTTCTTACTCCATGTGACAGATGTACATTTTTTGATCTGCAGCTATATTGCTGCAAGAAAGTGCATATCTCTATCAATTTGGGCCAACAGTCAACAAAGAAGAAACAGCTAAATATTTACAATTTAAAGTGAAGAGTGTGAGACTTCGTGCACGTATGTGACTGACCACAGGATGTGATGAGTGGGCACAGTTTATTAAAATCTTGTTCTAAATGACATAATCAGTATGTTAAATTGACAACAGTTCCACAGAAAAGGGATGCTTCTTCATAGTTAGTTAGCTTTAAGAGCAAGTTATTATTAAGACCATATAATAAATGTGGTACAGGAACCATTTTACCTCAAAATAGTATGGTAGAGATGTGTTTTAAATGCTATATTTGTATATATATATATATATATATATATATATATATATATATATATATATATATATATATATATATATATATAATAAACAAAACTCCTTTTGAAAGTGAAGACACGACACTTATATGAAATAACTTCACTATAAAATAAAAAATAAGTAAAAAGAATCAAGCATTAGACATAAAAGCAAACATCAGAGCTGAAATCTAGCGCTTTCTTCCCTTTAGTCGAAGTCAGGACTTCATCAGAGAATGAGATGGAATTTCAAAATGCTATGAGAAAACCCTAAAATGTTGTGGTACAATGTATGAAATAACCAGTTAACAAATAGTACAGTTTAAACAATATTGCATGGCAACCATGGAACCAATAAAAGAACGTATGTACTAAGAATGTTTAGTGACCAGTGGTATAAAAAATACATGGTAACCATATCTCTAATAGAAACCTATGTACCGAGAATTAAACTTTAGAATTCCAACAAACAAAGGCTAATAAAAAGAAGTTAGTAAAAAGCATAGTGACCAACTATCCAATAAAGAACAGCATGACTTAACAGAACATGTAAATCTCCTAAGGAAGGAGAATAACTATTTTATTGTTGCATTAAAGATCCCATTTTAAAACACATTTAATGTTCAGATTTTCATTTAGTCCTGGAGGTGCTTCGGCATTTAGTATCAACTGCCAGAGTAGTTCTTTCACCTCCAAAAATGTGTTAGCATCACCAAAAAATATGTCAATGCTTTCCAAAACTAGAAATTTGAAATGAATAAAGTTCCTGCAGGATATGCTATGTTTAGCTAGAGCATTACATGTATCTTTATGTCTAATTGCTCCACAGTGTTCTTTAAGAAAGCAACCTGATGGTTTTACCTACATAAAAGGAAGAGCAAGAAGAACACACAGCAGCATAAACCACAAACATGGATTTATAGCTATAATGATGGTTGAATGTTACAGTAAAATTATTATGTTTAAATGTGTAAGTAGTCCCTTTAGAAATAAATGTACACGTCACACAGTTATTGCAAGGAAACATTCCCTTGGGGTCATTAGTGTTTGTGAAAGTGGAAAGAAGAAACTGGGAATCTCTATTCTCAAACATGAGTCTGAGTTATTTAGTTTTTTTATACGCAAAAACAGGTGTGAGACCTAACTTCTTTGAAACTTCTTGGCTATTTCTAAGGATGGCCCAGTTATTTAACAAAATGTCTTTAATCCTTTGTGAGTCCCTGCAAATGGGAATAGGGAAACTAGAAATCCAGTCTCTATTAGTATCCAAGGAAACATTTTCAGCTGTGGATTCAAGTTCATTTTGGTGAAAAAGTGTATCTGGTGGGTTTGTAGTGTTAGGGGGTGTGTCCGTAGGTAAATGTGAAGAACTACTTTGATCTGTGTGGGGGTAAGCCCCCTGATCATTTTGCACCAAACGGGTGTGTGTAGAAACTGGTAATTCATAGGTAGAGAAAGGAAGGTACGTGTGTGCTCTTGCAATATCATTGGAAGAAGTAGAATTCACCTGCTCTGCATAGTGACGGGCATTATGAAGTGGTTGTTTCAATCCATATTTGATCATCATCATCTTCTTTCAGCTGTTCCCTTTAGGGGTCGCCACAGCGGATTTTCTGTTTCCATTTCTTCCTGTCCTCTGCATCTTGCTCTGTCACACCAGCCACCTGCATGTCCTCTCTCACCACATCCATAAACCTTATCTTAGACTTTCCTCTTTTCCTGTTACCTGGTAGCTTCATCTTTAGCATCTTTTTCCCAATATACTCAACATCCCTCCTCAGCACATGTCCAAACCGACGTAATCTTGAATCTCTGGCTTTGTCTCCAAACCTTCCATCTTGGGCTGACCCTCTAATATACTTATTCCTAATCCTGTCCACCTTCATCACACCCAGTGCAAATGTTAACATCTTTAACTCTGCCACATTCAGCTCTAACTCCTGCGTTTTTGTCAATGCCACTGTCTCCAATCCATATAACATAGCTGGTCTCACTACCCTTTTGTAGACCTTCCCTTTCACTCTTACTGGTACTCGTCTATCACAAATCACTCCTGACACTCTTCTCCACCCACTCCATTCTGCCTGTACTCTCTTCTTCACCTCTCTTTCACACTCACCATTACTCTGAATGATTGATCCCAATTATTTAAACTCATCCACCTTCACCACCTCTACTCCTTGCATCCTCACCATTCCTCTATCCTCCCTCTCATTCACACACATATATTCTGTCTTAGTCCTGCTGACCTTTATTCCCCTTCTCTCTAGAGCATATCTCCATCTCTCCAGGGTCTCCTCCACCTGTTCCCTACTCTCACTACAGTTCACAATGTCATCTGAAAATATCATAGTCCACGGGGACTCCTGTCTGATCTAGTCTGTCAACTTGTCCATCACCATTGCAAATAAGAAAGGGCTCAGAGCTGATCCTTGATGTAATCCCACCTCCACCTTAAACGCATCCATCACTCCCACTGCAGACCTCACCTCTATCACACTACCCACGTACATATCCTGTACCACTCTTACATACTTCTCTGACACTCCCAACTTCCTCATACAATGCCACAACTCCTCTCTAGGTACCCTGTCATATGCTTTCTCTAAGTCTACAAAAACACAATGCAACTCTTTCTGACCTTGTCTGTACTTCTCCATCAACACTCTCAGAGCAAACATCGCATTTATAGTGCTCTTTCCCGGCATGAAACCATACTGCTGATCACTAATCATCACGTCCCTTCTTAACCTAGCTTACTACTCTTTCCCATAACTTCATGCTGTGACTGATCAATTTAATCCCTCTATAGTTACTACAGCTCTGCACATCACCCTTATTCTTAAAAATCCATATTTGATAACAGGGAGGAATCATGATTATGAAATGTAACATTGTTAAAGGTCAGTCTATCAGACTCTCCAGTATTATTAGTGAGGATGACATGTTTACCACCGAATGTGAGACTATTAAGAAATATTTGTTGGACAGGAATTATCCTATTGAATTGATTGAGGCACTTTTTAACACAGTTCAGTCTCTTAGATATGACAGATTTCCCCCTGTTATCAAATATGGATTGAAACAAACATTTCATAATGCCCACCACTATGCAGAGTAGGTGAATTCTACTTCTTCCAATGATATTGCAGGAATGCACACTTACCTTCCTTTCTCTACCTATGAATTACCAGTTTCTACACACACCCCTTTGGTGCAAAATGATCAGGGAGTTCATCCTCACACCAATCAAAGTAGTTCTTCACATTTAAATACGGACACACCCCCTGTTACAAACATATGTATTTAAGTATATGTGAAATGCTAGTTTAAAAACAAAGTAGTATGTAATGCATTTTATTCTATTACTCATATAACAGAAAGGATTAGTTCATGTGTAAATGTAAGTAGTTTTGAAACTGCAGTGTGGCTTGAAGCAAACTGACCTCTGACCCTGGCAGTTGTCAGCTTAGCAAGTTTTAATGTTTATGCTTTTCACAAATGATTATCTGCTGGGTCAGGAAATTAAATATGTGAAATAATGAAATCTTCCGCTCTTTCCTGCTGGGATGATTTGGCCTTGTGTATGTGTTACTAAGATAGCATGCAGCTGGTGGGAAAGTGTAACAGTGAACAAAGATGTATATTAGAAGATTGAATCTGCTACTGTATTCGAACTGATGTGAAACCTTGAAGAAGTAACTTTACAGAAAGACATTATGTCTGATCAGGTGGATAGCAAGGCCGTATTGTTACCAGAGGAAAACTTTTTTTAAAATATACAGCATCAGCAGTTTTTACGAATAGAGGACTGTAAGCTAAAGTGATGTAGATGCCCTGTGACATACCACATCAGTAAGGTGGGCACAACTTGAATGTAAAAACTATAAAGACTTTGAACTTCCTGTTTCATGTTAGACAAAATTCTGTACTTGTACGTTTTTTGCCTCCTGGTGTACACTAGTAAACATTTGAACCTGAACCTCCTGTGTATTGAATTCTTGATTTTATTTAACAGTTTGGTCCTTCTTAGCCGGAAATCCCTCGGACAGCTGCAGATCAGAGTCTACCGGTGGTCGAATACTGCGCAGGAGAAGATACCGAAACGGTTCTTCTTGAGTGAAAAGACCTCCGACTGTATTGTCGTTTAAAGAGGCTGGCCACTTTCTGATCTGTGGCAGAAGAGCGAATCCTGGATGACTCAATACCGGAGGCTCAGGTAGGAAGATCTTGCCTTTTTTTCTGTTTTAGATCAGGGACTAGGTTACAGTAACTATTGTTGTCAAGATTTGTTATGCAGATCAGGGACAAAAGGAAGTACTGTATATTTGGTCATAGATCAGGGTAACAGAATAAGGTAGGCAGTTATTCTAGATAAACTGTGAAAAGGAACTGAACCTTTGATATCACGTGATAAGAAGGGTTACGTAACATTTTCTTTTACCATGGGAAATCAGTGCACTAAAACATCGCTAGATCCGCCCCTAACCGAAGACACAAAATACATGCAATCACAACGTTCTGATAAAGTTAGGTATTACACGAAATGGGTTAACAAATATGAATTTGATGGTAAACTAGATAAAACTTCACTAGTTAAACTCCTTAAGCAACTTAAATCCGATGTGGGAGGTCAGGCAAAAAGGCAACGCCAATTAGGCATTCCTCAGGCACACAGGTAGATTGAGGAAGCAAATTGTAGAGAACAGAAGATTAAAAATTCAAAAACATTATTTTTAGACAAAGAAGATAATAACTTAGTAATAACAACAGCTCCTCCTCCTCCCTTGCCCCCACCTTTACCTTTTTCAGGATATGAAGTGAGTGGACAGGCTGGTCCACCTCCGCATTATCCTGAAGTCTCAGCAAGATCACAACCGTTTGTTAGAGATCCTATTGAAACTAGGTCCCGAGCACGTAAAATATGTAGGGACGCAGAATCATATCAAATAGAGAGAAACCTACAGGATGAAAGTGAGGAAGAAATATGCCCACTTATACAGGTCCCAAATCCTCAGGCAGGACAGGAAGGGCAGGACCCAACACTTTTGATATATAGACCATGGACACAGGAAGATATCCGGAAAGCTACTGAGGGAATCCCCCATCCGAAAGTTAATTTTATGAAATTTTTAGAAGACCTACAAGGCATGAGGTTGAGTTACCACTTGAATGGGGAAGAAGTAGAGAAAGTAGTAAGACAAATTATAGGTCCAGATTGGCACATGATTTGTGGCACCTGGAATCCTCGTAATGCAGAACACAATGCACATCACCCTTATTCTTAAAAATTATTAGTGAGGATGACATGTTTACCACCGAATGTGAGAAAGTGACGTAGAATTAGACAACAGAGTGAAAGGTCTTACAGACCGAATCTCTGAGAAATGGAAACCTAGAGCATACTGGACTTGCATTAATCAATGCATACAACAGGAAAATGAGACAATAGATGGGTATTAAGCTAGATTATTGGAATGTTTTAATAATCATAGTGGCATGACGGTTCCTGAAAACCAAACAAATGATTCCCCGTATGAACAACAATTAAAAAATGCATTTTTGAAAAGTTGCATTGCACCTATCAGTAGCTTCATTACGAAGCATATGATAGACCATCGAACAGGTAGGCTACAAGCCTTACTTGAATATGCTAGACATGCTGAAAGACATTTTAATAGTAAAAAGAAAAAGAAGGCGCAAGTCTTCACTGCTGAAGATGGAGCTGAAGCATTTGTGTTACAGTCAGGTAAAAAGGGCAAGAAGAATGCCCAGGGAAATAAACAGTCTGACAAATGATCAGAAGATTTTGAAGAGAGGAAAAAGAGAGGTGAATGCTTTAAGTGCGGGAAAAAGGGACATCTAGCAAGGGATTGTAAGCAGAACAAAAAGGCAATTACAGAAGATAAGGGAGATGAGGACTGACTATATGAAAGTGAAGATACATCATGTGAAAGTCAGAAATCATCAGGAGAAGTTAATAAACAGAAAACAAACATAAATGTGATAGAAGGAATAGAGGAAGTACAAGTAGATATGGAGGATGAAGAAAGTGAAATTTTGGATTTAGCATTATTGAGCTTAGAGCTCTATTTAGCAGATACAAAACCGGAAGTTACACTTCTGGTGGAGGGAAGGGAATTCAAATTCCTGTGTGACTCAGGAGCGTCACGGACCCTGATACACCCCTCCAAGTTACCAGAACATTCTGAATCACCTGATTATATACTGGTAAAAGCCACAAATGGGCAGCTATACAGGGGAACCACTTTCCCACGATATAGCAATAACTGACCCTGTTTCAGGTATGACCCAAAGAAGTAAAATTGTTGTTTCTGCAAAGTGTCCAGTGAACCTGTAAGGCAGGGATCTTATGCAGATATTTGGCATAGCAGTAGTTCCAACTGTACAAGGTATGGTAGTGCAGAGACAAATGGATACCTTTGTGGTGCGATCGGAGGGTGAAACATTTTACTGGTACAGCCAGGACCTAGTTACGACTGGTCCAGGGGCGGTAACTGAGGAACTGATGAATGCAGCCATCAGTAAAGCCCCCTCCCTCGACACGGATCGACAGCATTTGTTACACTGCACTCTATACTACTGTACTACACCAGGACTTGATAGAGAGTATGAGCAGGAATTGTTCAGAAATCATGCAACTAGATTGGTTTTACGTACTTTGTATTGGGATACTGAGGGGAACAGTGTAGTTAGCTGTTCATTACCTCAGGAATTCCTTGCATTATATAGATCAAATCGATTACCACATGTCAGCTTGACAAAGAACAAAAATGTAAAATGGGCAGACTTAGGAGAAAAGGTGACAAGATGGGAGAAACAGAATGACTTAGAACTGTCAGAACAAGGAATACAGAGACAGAAACTGAATTGGTTGACGAAGACACATCCAGCTGTACACGTGCGATCTAGCGAGAACAGCTGATTAGCATTTTTATTAGAAGAAGAAGAAAAAGCCTTGTGTGAAATTCCAGCGACTCTTTGGTCAACAGGCAAGTCAGATGTAGAACTTATATGAACAGCAGGACCAGTTGTAATTACACCATAATCAGCATTTAGAGCACAGAAAAGACAATACCCTTTGAGAAAAGATGCAGAAATAGGAATCAAGCCTATAATAGCAGCATTACTCAAAGAAGGAGTACTGGTAGAATCTCCTGATTCACCATGTAATACACCCCTATTTCCTGTTAAAAAAGCAAATGGGGAATGGCGGATGGTTCAAGATTTACAAGCTGTAAATAATGCAGTAATACCCAGAGCACCCACGGTGCCAGACCCACATACTTTGTTAAACGATTTGAAACCGCAACAAAAATATTTTTCTGTGGTAGATGTCAGTAATGCTTTATTTTCAATACCTATACATCCTGATAGTCAATACTGGTTTGCATTTACATTACATTTCAGGGTAAAAGGTATACCTATACTCGACTACCACAGGGATATTGTGAGAGCCCAACAATATTTTCACAAGAGATGGCTAGCAACCTGGCAGGGTTTACCCCACCGAGAGGTAGTCAAATTCTACTTTACATAGATGACATCCTGCTAGCAGCCCCCACCCAGCAACAATGCAGGGAGGATACTGTAGCGTTATTGAAATTTTTAGCAGAACAAGGACACAAAGTAAACAAAAGTAAGTTACAACTTTGGAAAAAGCAAGTTATATACCTGGGATATGTAATATCCAATGAGGGTAGAATATTAGACGAGGAAAGAAAAACAGCAATTTTGCAAGCACCCAAGCCAGCAACCAAGAAGGAAATTATGTCCTTCTTGGGTACAACTAATTTCTGTCGGAGCTGGATACCAAATTATGCTTTGGAATCTGCTCCACTGACTGACTTAATATATAAGACACCAATGGCAGCACAAGATATTTTACAATGGACACCTGAAGCAGAAACGGCTTTCTGCAGGTTGAAGCAGTTGATAGCTTCTTCATTAGTTTTAGGACTCCCAAATTATCACAAACGGCTCTTTCAGACCGTAGATTGTAAGCAAGGATGCAACAACATGGGGATAAGCAACGCCCCATAGCCTACTATTCATCGCAGTTAGACCCAGTAGCGCGATCTTTGCCTCACTGTGTACAAGCAGTAGTTGCAGCTGCAATGGCAGTACAGGCTTCGGCCTCAGTGGTGTTATTCCACCCTCTCACATTGAGAGTGCCTCATGCAGTCGCAATAATTTTACTGCAAGAAAAAGTAGCATATCTCTCTCCTGCTAGACATCTTTCATGTATGACTATACTGCTGAGCCAACCTCATATGACAATTGAATGATGTATGACATTAAATCCATCAACATTACTTCCAACTCCTGTGGATGGCACACCACACAGCTGCCTGCAGGAAATTGAACAATTAGCCTTGCCTAGACAAGATCTTACAGATATGCCCTTGGATGATGCTGAGGTGATATATTATGTGGATGGCTCATGCAGAAGAGGCCCTACAGGAAAGAATCTAGTGGGGTATGCAGTAGTTACAGACACTGAAATTCTAGAAGCCCAATCCTTACCACATAGCTTATCTGCACAAGCAGCAAAATTGATAGCTTTGACACGGGCATGTACTTTAGCAAAAGATAAATGTGCAAACATATATACTGATAGTCAGTATGCCTTTTCTACTGTACATGTATTTGCGCAACAATGGAAAAATAGAGGAATCTAGTGGAAAACCAATTAATCATGCGCAGTTTATTTTAGAATTATTAGAATCTATTCAATTACCGACCAAAGTAGCTATTTGTAAATGTGTAGCTCATACAAAACAGCAGGATAAAATTTTGGAAGGCAATGCATGAGCTGATGCAGCTGTAAAGCAAGCAGCCTCAGACTCAGAAACTTTACTTTTGAATGAGGAATTACAACCCTCTGAGATTTTAAATTTAGACATGTTAAAAACAATGCAGACGCTTACTACAAAAGCAGAAAAACAAAAATGAGAAAAACAAGGTGCAATTCTTGAAAACGGACTGTACATTTCCAAAGAAAGGAAACCAATATTGCCATCTAATTTATTTAGATATGCAGCTTTGTTGAGCCATGGGCAGTGCCATGTCTCAACAGGGGGGATGGTACAGTTAGTAAACCGAACATTCCAAACATATGGATTCACAAACTACACAAAAAAATTTTGTGCAGCTTGTCATACTTTTAACAAGCATCATGCACAAGGGGCATTTAAACCCAAGCAAGGAATTTTTCCTATTCCATCGTATCCGTTCCATACTATTTGTATGGATTTCATAGAACTAAATAAGTGTGAAGGGAAAAAGTATTGTTTAGTCATTGTAGATATGTTTTCTAAATGGGTAGAAGGTTTTCCAACTAAAAATCTGGATGCAGCAACAGTGGCGAAAGCCCTGATAAAAGAAATAATCCCTAGATTTGGCATTCCGGAAAGGATTTATAGTGACAATGGCACACATTTTGTGAACCAGACAGTCCAGCAACTTGGGAGATTTTTTGGTATCTCCTTGAAAAACCATTGTGCCTACCACCCACAGTCAGCAGGACTGGTGGAAAGGTACAATGGTACCCTCAAGAATAAACTTAGGAAGTTAGTTGAAGAAACCCAGAAGAATTGGATACACTGTCTGCCTTTAGCACTGCTGAGTATGAGAATGGTTCCAAATGTGAAGGTTTTGACTCCCTTTGAAATTATTTTTGGGAGAGCATATTATGTGCCTCAGTGGAAGGCTCTCATGCCTGCAGAACAAGAGGCTGACAGTTCATTAGCTAGTTATATGAGGAAACTGTTAACAAATAAATCTGTTTTGCAGTTTAACTCTTTTTCAGATAAGAAACAGACCAGACCGGTGGAAGCAGTTCTGGCCCCTGGGACGTGGGTGTGGCTGAAAAGGAAGAATTGGGTGAGGCCAAAGTGGGAAGGGCCGTACCGGGTACTGTTGGCAACACCTACTGCAGTCAGAGTGGCTGAGAGAACGTCCTGGGTCCATTTGACACACTGCAAACCGGTAAAGAACTTTCAACTTGATAAAAACTTTGTGACTGATATACAACAAGGGCAAGATGGCCAAAAACAAAGCAAATAGAAATTTAGATCAATCCCAGAGATGTTGCATAATAATTTTGCTAAGTATACATTTATTGACTATAATTGTGACAATTTTTCTCTTGTTGTGGTTTTTTCTTCACTCAACCACACAAGTGAAAGTGGAAAGGCGTGATGAAACATCTATAGACTGTCATCCAAATTTTAACACATACCTAGCCATGAAGCGTGTATATGCAAAGACTATGAACATTTCAAATTGCTGGGTTTGTACAGCTATACCAGCAGCATATGGAGGACTGATAATGTCCGCTGTCCCTTTGGGGATAAATGAGACTTGGGAGAATTTACTCTTTGATACAGGAATTGTAAGATCACAGGACAAAATAGCTTTATTTTTACCTGTTACACAAAAAGGAATTGTATGTTTTTACAAAAATGATACTCTCCAGGTGGGCTGGAGCAATTGTAATATAACCATATCTTATTGGTGTTATATTAAGAATAGTAATGGTAATATTCTTTGCAATACTAATTATGACTCATATTTGAACTCACTGAAAACAACCATGAATTACATTCGCAAGAATCCTGTTTTGTTTATACAATTGTCAGTTAAAGATCAGAAAATGTTTCATGCAGAGTTAATGCGTATCAGTACTAAAGTAGAAAACTGTTATTTTATTTGTGGGAAAAAAGCATATAAATGGTTACCTGAGAATTGGTCCGGCAGTCGTTTTTTGGGTTATCTGGTTCCGGCAATAAGACATACTGCAGAATTACCTTAGGGTAAAATACGAAACTTGAGAGAAGTAGCTGGGAAACCTTGAGGTCCAGTCGAGAAACCTGTAAATCCAGTTGGGCGGATCGAAGCTGGCTGGAAAGACCATAATAACATGAAAGATAAAAGTAAATTGACTCATATGGACTTGAGTGACAGTGTTATATCTTGGGCAGGAATATTCCCAGCATATGGAGCAGTCAAATCGATCTGGGAGCTGAGGAAGTTGTCGAAACTTCTCGAAGTAATGAGTAATGCAACTTTCTCTGCCCTAGAACTGGTGACTGATGAACTGAATGCAATGAGAATTGTTGTGCTACAAAATCGAATGGCTTTTGACGTCACCCTAGCGGCGAGAGGTGGTACGTGCGCGCTTATCAAAGAAGAATGCTGTGCATATATACCAGACAATAGGCATGAAATTAACAACCACCTAGAAGTAATTCAGCAAGTATCAGCCATGACTGAACCAGGCCCAAACCCACTGATGAACTTTTTGCAGAATCTGTTTGGGGGGTGGGGTTCCATCCTAATGAATATTCTGATTGCCATTTGTGTGGGTATACTCCTAATAGGAGCATGTGTTTGTTGTGGAATTCCCTGCATGAAAAGACTAATCAAAGATTTTATTGATATATCTGTTACTGAAACCTTGTACCAAGATATTGAGATTGAAAAATTGATCTCAGATGACATTTTTTTCTGAAGTATAGATTGAATGACTCACCTAGCTGAAAATCCTTAGTGGAAAAGGTTAGGAGATGAAATGACATTATACATACTTCAAAATAGAATAAAAAGTATTAATAGGAGGGAAAATGTTAGAAAAATATGTATTTAAGTATATGTGAAATACTAGTTTAAAAACAAAGTAGTATGTAATGCATTTTATTCTATTAATCATATAACAGAAAGGATTAATTCATGTGTAAATGTAAGTAGTTTTGAAACTGCAGTGTGGCTTGAGGCAAACTGACCTCTGACCCTGGCAGTTGCCAGCTTAGCAAGTTTTAATGTTTATGCTTTTCACAAGTGATTATCTGCTGGGTCAGGAAATTAAATATGTGAAATAATGAAATCTTCTGCTCTTTCCTGCTGGGATGATTTGGCCTTGTATATGTGTTACTAAGATAGCATGCAGCTGGTGGGAAAGTGTAACAGTGAACAAAGATGTGTATTAGAAGATTGAATCTGCTATTGTATTTGAACTGATGTGAAACCTTGAAGAAGTAACTTTACAGAAAGACATTATGTCTGACCAGGTGGGTAGCAAGGCTGTATTGTTACCAGAGGAAAACTTTTTTAAAATATACAGCATCAGCAGTTTTTATGAATAGAGGACTGTAAGCTAAAGTGATATAGATGCCCTGTGACATACCACGTCAGTAAGGTGGGCACAACTTGAATGTAAAAACTATAAAGACTTTAAACTTCCTGTTTCATGTTAGACAAAATTCTGTACTTGTACGTTTTTTGCCTCCTGGTGTACACTAGTAAACTTTTGAACCTGAACCTCCTGTGTATTGAATTCTTGATTTTATTTAACACCCCCTAACACTACAAACCCACCCAATACACTTTTCACCAAAATGAACTTGAATCCACAGCTGAAAATGTTTCCTTTGATACTAATACAGACTGGATTTCTAGTATCCCTTTTCCCATTTGCAGGGACTCACAAAGGATTAAAGACATTCTGTTAAATAACTGGGCCATCCTTACCAATAGCCAAGAAGTTTCAGACAAGTTAGGTCTCACGCCTGTTTTTGTGTATAAAAAAAAATAAATCACTCAGACTCATGTTTGAGAATAGAGATTCCCAGTTTGTTCTTTCCACTTCCACAAACACTAATGACCCCAAGAAATGTTTCTTTGCAATAACTGTGTGGCATGTACATTTATTTCTAAAGGGACTACTTACAAATTTAAACATAACAATTTTACTGTAACATTCAACCTTCATTATAACTATAAATCCATGTTTGTGGTTTATGCTGCTGTGTGTTGTTCTTGCTCTTCTTTTTATGTAGGTAAAACCATCAGGCTGCTTTCTAAAAGAACACTGCGGAACAATTAGACATAAAGATACACGTAATGCTCTAGCTAAACATAGCATATCCTGCAGGAACTTTATTAATTTCAAATTTCTAGTTTTGGAAAGCATTGACATATTTTTTGGTGATGCTAACACATTTTTGGTGGTGAAAGAACTACTCTGGCAGTTGATACTAAATGCCGAAGCACCTCCGGGACTAAATGAAAATCTGAACATTAAATGTGTTTTAAAATGGGATCTTTAATGCAACAATACAATAGTTATTCTCCTTCCTTAGGAGATTTAAGTTTTCTGTTAAGACACATTGTTCTTTATTGGATAGTTGGTCACTATGGTTTTTTACTAACTTCTTTTTATTAGCCTTTGTTTGTTGGAATTCTAAAGTTTAATTCTCGGTACATAGGTTTCTATTAGAGATATGGTTACTATGCATTTTTTATACCACTGGTCACTAAGCATTCTTAGTACATACGTTCTTTTATTGGTTCAATGGTTGCTATGCAATATTGTTTAAACTGTACTGTTTGTTAACTGGTTATTTCATACATTGTACCACCCCTTTTTAGGGTTTTCTCATAGCATTTTGAAATTCCATCTCATTCTCTGATGAAGTCCTGACTACGAATAAAGGGATGAAAGTACTAGATATCTGCTCTGATGTTTGCTTTTATGTCTAATGCTTGATTCTTTTTACTTGCTTTTTATTTTATAGTGAAGTTATTTCGTATATATATATATATATATATATATATATATATATATATATATATATATATATATATATATATATATATATATATATATATATATAGGTTTACTATCAATATGTCGAGCGTCAAAATAATTTTTGACAGATATATCAAAAGTAAACCCAGGGGTGGCTCATGCTATAGGACTGCAGGACTGCAGCATCCCCCACACCTGTAGAATAAAAAAAATTGAAAAACAAAATTGAAAAATAAAATAAAAAAAAAAAAAATTTACGGACTCCACGCATGCGTGCATGTTGGTTCCTGACTGCTGTGTTATGCAAACCAGAACTCCATGCATGCATGCGTGCTCATTCCAGAGCTCTAGACTGCTCTGATAGGCAGTCCGGATAGGGAAGGCAGGAAACTCCGCCCTTCCAGCCCAGAGGTCTGTGCGCTGATGACCGCACAGACCGGAAGATCACTGGACTGCATCACCCGCAGGATGGAGGCTCCGGCCTACTTCTCATGAGACAGGGTGCTCTCGCGGGATACCGATGCATGAGCATACCAGAGGACTTAGCTGGAGACGATTGGCGGCCATTTGTGTGTGTGTGTAAAATGCCCCAGTTGCTACATGGTGGTGGGTAGAGAATAAGGTTTGAACCCTGTACTTTGAGCACAGATGGCAGGAGCCTGAATTCCCTACGCACTACCATTTGTAGAAACATTGCAGATTTTTCCCTCATACTTGTACTGTTCCTCATAAAGTCTGTGGTTTCTGTATTTTTGTGTCCTTGCAAAGCCAGTTGTGCATTGGTGCAGTGATAGCATTCTTGCCTAATAACTGCAGGTTCTCTAGTTTGATTCTTGGCTGTGGTGCTTTACCTTCTCTGTGGAATCTGTATGCTTTCCCTGTATTTGTTTCTTCTAGTGTCCTTCCTGACAAAGACATGTGGCTGTCTGCTGGAGTGTTTTTCCCTGGGCCTCTGCTAAAAATAAGCTTTTGTTCCAAATCAGACTTTCCTGGTTAACGAATGTTAAAAATGACACGCATTGAATATCAGACTTCATATTCTTCAGAAAGTGCATGGTAACACAAAAGCTTTTATTCTAGCAATTTTCTAAGTGCATAATATGGATATTTGAAATTTGTCTCTAATTTTGGGACTGTATTCCCCCATTATTGGCTTCATCCAGGTGTTTTGTGCTAAGGTTGAGAGCTATGGTAAGAACTGAATGCACTGAATATGTTTGGGGGCTATATTCCCCCATTACCGGCTTTGTCCGAGTGTTTTTTGTTAAGAGATAGAGAGCTATGGTGAGAACTGAATTCACTGAATGTTTGGGGGCTGTATTCACCCATTATTGGCTTTGTTCAGGTGTTTTGTGCTAAGAGGTTGACAGCTGTCCTATGGTGAGAACTGAATTCACTAAATGGTAGCCATTTAAGTTTCCGTCTTCCTCTTTCACAAAACAGCTGATTTGGCATAGTGGCATGTTACTCTGTTTTGCACAGGGTCCTGGGTTTAAGGCTTGGCAGTAAAATGTATGGTATTAACACATCATTTTATTCTAGCAACTTTCCAACATTATACAAGCAATGTTTAAAATGTGTCCCTGGTTTTTGAGCTTTTGCCCCCCCCCCCACAATAAACTTTGGCTTTTTCCAGATTTCTTTGTGCTGCAAAGTTCAGAGATACAGCTGAGTGAGTAGATTTTACAAGGAGCTGAGAGCTGCAGGGGAGCAGAAGTTTAGTGCTGCTTATGTTGCATTTGCTTACCTTGTTAATAGCACAGCAGGTAGTATACTTGCATTTGATGCAGAAGGGAGTGGGTTCTACTCCCACAGTTGATAGATGCAGTGCTGATACTGTACTGTGTTGCAAAGGGGGTGGATGCTGCACTCCTTTTTGGTGAAGATACCTAGTAACTATGAACCTGTTATCAGTTTGCCATCCATTCCCTATTGCAATATTGCTAGCTTATCATTTTTTAGTGTAAGATAGGCAATGTATTCCTCAAGGGTAACAGTCACTTTATCTGTAGATGAAACAATGAAATACAAAGTTGATTGCAAGCAGCAACCTCTTCATTAGTTACAGATCTCTTTAATATGGAATTATTTAGATGACTTTTACTTCTTCAGAGATTGTGCATATGTACTGATACTGGTGGACTGTAGAAGTTTGAGTAGACTTTTATGATGGAAATGTTCTGAATTGGGAAGTTTTGTCATTACTGGTGCATGCATTTTGTTTTATTGTTTACTGGAAAAATTTCAAAACAAATTTAAAACACCCTCTAAAACTGTATTGTATTGTACAAGGAATATAATTTAATACAATCAGGAAGGTGTATGAAAGAGCATGTGTATGTTTCATGTGCAAAGGGCCTGTGATTTGAAAACAGCCCAAACCCAAAGTTAATCTGCCACTGGCAAAATGTATTTTCTTTGAATGTGGGTTTCAATGCTGTTTCAGTGAATGTGAGTTTTCAAGGGCAGAGAAGTTTTAATGCTAAGTCTGTATTCATTGTGAGACTGCATTGCTTTGTTTAGCAGATGTGATATCTATTAGTGTTTGTGCTGTAAAATGCAAAATAAAACTTTCAAATGAAGTCCAAATCATCGCAGAAGTAAAGCAGTATGCACATTAGTGTTTATGTTTTTTTTGTTTTTCGGCTTTTCCCGGTTAGTGTTTATGGTAAATGGGGTGAAATAGCCAAGTAATGGTTCATTGGAATGGCTTTATGAGGGGAAGCTCCATTTGACCATGATTTTGTGAGGGGGGGAAGGGCAGCAAACTCAGACAACCCCGGCCGAACTATACCTCTCAACTGTCCAAATTTTTGCAGAATGAAGAGATTTTTGCTTCTTATTTTTGGTTTGTTCCGCATAAAATTTGTGGTTTTCTGTCAAATCATTTAGGAATGAAGTCACTAAATAATGGCAGACACTGAGTTTCCGACTTCATAACCTTCAGAAAAATGCATGCTAAAGCAAGACCTGTTATTCTATCAACTGTCTCAGTTTATACAAGAGCAATTTTAGTACTGTTTATATGATCCCCCCCATATATTTGTCCTTGTCCAGATTTCCTGCATTAACAGGTTGAGAGGTACATGCAAATAAATTGCTTTATAGAATTAGGCATATCAAAACCTCTTAACTGTCCCCAATTTTGGTTCAGAAATTTTGCTCTTCCCCTAATAATCCCTCTGCAAAATGGCAATTTTGGAAGAAAACATGGAGGGTTTACTATTAATAAATAACTGTAATAATCAGTTATAGATTGCTTTTATTTCAGAAAAGCATGTAGATTCTTTTATTTTGTCAGCTGCTCTAGTTAGCAGTACTAATATTAAGAAGTGCCCCTTCTTTGACAGGTTCCCAGCTGTATTGTGTGGCTATTTTATATTTTTGAATCACATTTTTGGTCTATTTTTCATAAAATTGTTTTTTTTTGGCAAATTAGTGGCAAATCATTAAAGACTGATGTTAGAAAATAATGACAGACATTTCAGTTTCAGATTTCATACCCTTCAGAAAATGCAAGACCTACTATTCTATTATCTTTCTAAGTTTATAAGAGCAATATTTAAAAATTGTCCTTATTTTTGGGCCTTTGTCCCACTTCTATGTATGGCTTTGTCCAGATTTCTTGCTCTGATGTTGAGCGGTATGACAAATGTATCAGGGCTATCGCAGTCAGCCAGAGACATTTCAAATTGTGACATACTTGTTGCACCCCACCCCCCAATATAGTGACTCTGGATGTGTCCAAGCAAGGCAAGGAGCAGTTATGCAGTGTAAATGTGGAGACTATCCCCCCATCCAAGGTAGACACAAGTACTACAATGGCTTTTCATCTGTCCTTGATTTTGCAGAATGTTCTGGTTTCTGTCATATTTTTATACTGTTGATTTATGCTTATTATTATTCAGAAACTGCCTGTTGCTCTGTGTTTAAGTAGCAATGCTTTAACGACCATCTGGTAAGCTTGTCTGAGATTGTAAGATGTAAGTAAGTTTTAATAAGCATACTGTTAACAAATTGCCAACATTGAAAGCCTTTCTGCTGTTGCCATGCAGAGAATACTTACATAAATAGATAACATAAAAGCCTTGGGTATTAAAATGTATATGACAGTATTTGTAATAAAGGACAGGATTGCATTATTTTAAAAGCTCATTACAGGCTTTACCTACAAACTAAACAGAATGCCAGTCTATCATGTGTGGTCCATATCCTGTGCAGTAATCCTTTAAGCAATGTATGTTGAGCTTGTTTCCTGTTTGCTTTTCATTCTTTACTTTGATCATGTTTTCCCCATGAAACAAGTAGATAGTTGTTGTCAGGCAGCAGGTCTTTTTTGGATAAGAAACATTTTTACAAGTGGGGATATCACAGAGATTGCTACTTTCAGCATGTTACTTGGTACTTTAATAAAGCTGAATATAAATTATAATTAGAACTGGAGTGCAAGGAGAAGTGGTTTGAGCTGAGTGCTGCTTGCTTTTCTTACACTTGAATTTTACTAGCATTCCAGTAATGTATTTAAAAAGTAATTTATTTTTTCATGCCTCACAACCTTTTTGTTTCCATCTAGATATTAAGTAAGCTGCCATGCAGCGAATGGATTGAAATTTTTTTTTCTTCTTCACTTTCCTTTTTTCTTGATTGGACTCTCATAATGATGGTTTGGCACCCAGGGCAGCGTATTTAATTAAAGTTACAGTTTTTGTGGTTTTGAGCATAGCTCCTCCCCTTGCTAATTGGCCACACCCATTCCCATTGACCCCACCCATTCAGCTGTCTCCTGCAGCCCCCCTTTGATTTGAAGTCACCAGCCTCCACTGAGTAAACCTCGAAAGTCAAAAAATAGAACAAGTTACAATGTTGAATCCACTGATCAAATTAAGCGGATTCGACATTGTTTTCTAAAACATCACCTGATGTCCATATAGGAACTAATGTAAAGTAAACTCCTATACCTAACATCACTGTTTTGCAGGGGTCCTGCATACCCCATGCCAACTATATATTTCAAATCCGAGATCATACTACAGTGAGGAAAGGGATGAATTCAAAAAACGCACTGTATAGCGATCTCTCTACAGTTCTTTAAGTATATATTAGCAAATGCACAGTGCATTCGCTAATATAAACTTTCGGACATTGAAATGTTCAGCCAGATGAAAATTTGAACATCTGTGTTGCGAATTTTTCAGCTGCAAAAATCTCAATCCCAAAATTTTTATATATATATATATATATATATATATATATATATATATATATATATATATATATCCGGGAGATTGGCATTCTGACATTTCAGTGTTGTCCACTCTGATGTGAAAATCGATGTTCTGGTAAGTCAACGTTTTAAAATAGACCCATATATATATAAATATATATATATATATATATATATATATATATATATATATATATATATATATATATATATACATATACATGGATCAACTTCAGTAGATTGATCTTTTGCAAGTTTGAACCACATATGGCATATGGCCGAGACCAATCGCAATAGTAAACTTATATCCTCCGCCCTCTTTCTTGATCTGTCAAAAGCTTTTGACATGGTCAACCACCAGCTCCTACTGTCCACCCTTGAATCCTTGCATCTGGACACCCCAGCTCTAACATGGTTCAAAATGTACCTAGCTGATAGGAAACAGGCTGTCCTATGGCAAAATAGACTATCAGACCTCCTTCCCAACACCATTGGTGTCCCACAAGGCTCAATACTTGGACCACTTCTGTTTTCCATCTTCATTAATGACCTTCACTCAGTTATCCCTCAATCCACCTGCATACAATACGACTCCACCTTAATCTGCTCTGATGCCTCTCTCTTCAACCTCCAAACCACCACTCAACTCTGCTTTTCTCTAGTTGAAAAATGGTTTACCGACCTCAAACTCCTACTCAACCCAACCAAAACCAAATTACTATTATTTTTCAACGTCTTCTCTACCCCAGTTGAAGAACTCCCAAACACAGATAGTAATGCCTTCTGTATCAAATCCAACAATGGGACTATCATAAACCCTGTCACCAATACCAAATTACTAGGAGTAACTATTGACCATAAGCTCAAATTTGACATACACATCACCCAAACAGTTAAATCTGTTAACAAAAAACTTGGATCCATGTACAGAATAAAAAATTTTCTTACTCCGACTGCTAAACTTACCATAGCCCGCACACATCTCCTCTCTACACTCCTCTATGCCTCCCCAGTCCTTTCTTTCCTCCATAAACATGAACTAAACATGCTCTCCCAGGCCTACCACCACATTACTAGATTTATAACAGGTTCTCCATATCGCACCCACCATTGTCATAACCTGAGGCAACTTGGGTGGTTGGAACTGCCCAATCTTCTCAAACTAAACCAACTCTCTGAAGCATGGAAAATAATTAACCAACCAGACAGAACCCCCGCTCTGTGTAGCATACTGATACCATACACTAACCTAAATAGTCTCCGATCTTCCAACAGCACCCAGATCCTAACCATTAAAGCCAATAATTCCGGTGGCGATGCCCTCTTCGCCAACTCCATTGGCAAGCCATAGAACACCCTCCCAATCTACCTCAGAAATACTACCTCTCACAAACAGTTCAAAAAGAACCTTAAAGAATATCTCAAGACACTATGGCTATGCCCATGTCCTGAACCTGATTAAGCTAATATTTCATACCTTCACACCAAATCTATCCAGTCCTCATCTCCTAATTCTTGCTCCCTTATCACTTATCTGGAAATACACTTTTACCACAAATATAAGATGGTGACTCTTGAACTTGATATACTCTATTAGTATATTATATTTCCCTGTCATGTTTTACCAGATGATTGATCTTTGTCTCATTATACTTCTATATAAATTGACTTTTTTTACTAACCTTGTAAATGTACAACGTCTACTTATTTATACTTTTTGTAACTTGCATTGTTATAACCTGGATTTTTTTATATAACTTGTTTTGAGATTTTGTGTTTTAAGATTATGATTGGAGCTTTTCTCCTCGGGCCTCTACTGAAAAAGGATATGCATCCAGTTGGACCAGCCCGGTTAACAAATGTAAAATAAAATAATAATAAAAATAAATATGTTCGAACTCGTAAAAATTTGAAAACTGAAGAAAAATCAAATAAAAAAACAAAACACAAAACCAAATGTCTATAGCAAGGTGGCTTACCCCCTTACTTAAATATACCAATTCCGAGATCGCACTATATTTCGGAAATAGGAAATCTTCCCTTTCTGCTCTGTACGGAGATCTCCATTCAGTCCGATCGAACTTTTACAAGTTCGAACATATGGTCTCGGCCATATGTGGTTTGAAGTTGTAAACGTTCGATCTACTGAAGGGGACCCATATATATATATATATATATATATATATATATATATATATATATATATATATTTGTATATAGATGGGTTCACTTCAGTTCACTGAACTTTCAATTCACTGACTTTCATTTCACTGACACCATTTCACTGAAATTCATTTCACTGAAACTTCATTTCACTGAAAGTTCATTTCACTGACAACTATTATTAGCAATAAAATGGAATATTCCCCCTTCCCCACTGTAGTGCGACCCTGGAGTTAGAATATATAGTTAGGGGGGTGTGGGGGGCAGAGCCCCCCACTTACTTTTCTTTTACTAAGCAATATTATATCAAAACGTAAGAATATCATATGAAATGAAGTGGGGG
>NC_056726.1:1439601892-1439626892 GCF_019279795.1 Protopterus annectens
CAGTGTCAAAACTAGATAAAGTTTATTTTTTCAGAAAGTACTAATTGATTTATTCTTTGTTCTTTACATGCACCTGACTTTTAATAGTTTTCATTGCAGATGACAATATTTTGTTACCATTTTTGTAAGAAAACATAATTCATCATTGCTCTGTGGTGAGTGATTGTTTTCGTAATAGACTGATCTCCTAACAGTAGCCATCCTTTTCCAAGAAAAGAAAATAAAGACAAAAAAGCTGAAGTAATTCTAATGATATACCATATATAGTTTGCATGATGAATGAAACATTGTTTAATGCAGTTTTACAATTATTTTGTAGAGGAATAAGTTAAAGAATAGCAAGTATAGTGACTAAGGCCATGATATCATTGAAATATTGTCTGGTTTCATGCATAACATTTTTAGAGAAATCAGATATTGTTACTTACTTTTCACTAAGATTTCAACAAGCTTGCTTGGACGTGAAAAATAGATGGGCTCCTTTAGAGTCTCATATTGACAACTATAGTTTCCTTGATCTTCCTCCGTGATGTCTGTCATATGAAATTCAACTCTTCTTTTAGCAGTAGGGGTATCTTCGTGATTTTGCCATTTCCCATCCTTAAGCAGAAAAAAACTGACAGGACTGAGCTTTGAAGAACATCTGATAGAGACATTCTGACCAACATGAAGAACATTATCAGGTTTTAGAAAAATTGTTGGTTTTTCCGGAAGATCTAAAACAGCAAATATATTAAGATGTTGCTTCAGAACTATGAGTGTGTCTTCATACATTATAGCCATTTAAATTTTGTCAGCAAAGGCTTCTATTTAATATAATGAATTAAGTGCCAATCTTAATATGTCAAGAGTTGTATTATTTGAACACAACAACCCCTTCTGCATTGCTACAGGTACATTTTATACATGTGCCGTAAAGGGTTCTGGTATTTTGTGCTTCTTCTTTACTCCCTAATGCTATATAATTATGCAGTTTTTTCTTGGCATAGACAATTTTCTAAATATTTCTTATAAAATGTCATAAAATTCTGAACATGTAGTTTGCGTTAGCACATTTTCATCTTCATATCAGCCATTCTCAGTAAAGCTACTCAACACATGTAGAAGTCTATGCTTGGAATGTAAAAACAACCTTTCTCCCAACTTTTGCCTTTACTTGACATATTATATGTACACTTCAATTTAGAGCATGTACTGGTTGAGGTATAAAACATCACCTTAACTGAATGTATGATGAGGTCTTGCAAATTGTTATTTTATATCTAAATACCACTTAAGAAGCATCATTTTTAAATTCACAAATAAGCAGAACCATGTATAAGCAAACTACAAAACTCCAGGATAAAATATTCAGTAGTGCCAAATGTATAATTAAAACTATCCCAAGCATGCTGGATTATCTAAAGCATAGCATATTCATACATATCTATCACTCGCAATGCAAGTGAAATGACAGAGATGAAAATATGTGCAATGAAGTATTTGCAGAAGCAAAGTGGTTCAAAGCATATTGGTGCTAAGAAAGAAATGACAAGAGTATAGACGTGGACACCTTCTGCATAATCTGCATTTTGTTTGCACTGATGAAAGCTCAGGTATTAAGACAACATAAATCCTAAAATGGGGTCAGCAATGGAATTATTCATTCGATTCCACACAATGCAAAATGCTGTAAACCAGAGTCAGTGAGCAGAGCCAGAAGAAATCTGCATTAGGGATTCCCAACCTTTCCTTTCTTTTCTGCTTTCTGCATATGGCCTTGTGTCATGAGATTGTGACTTAAAATGATAAATTCTGTACAAAAGGTCATAAGTTCATTGTTAGGTACTAGGTTATTGGCCCTAGGGCCTATACAAGCCTAGCCAAAAAGGTACCCTGGCTTTCGTCACCCAAGAAAATTATCTTCCTGTGCCCCTGTTGAGCCGGGCCACAGAGGTGATCCCCGGGGTGAATTTCCTATTTCCCATCCAGTCATCAAGATTTTTCTTGAAGAGTGCTAATGAGGAGCTTTGTTTGATATAGATAGGTAGTTTGTTCCAGAGTATGGGAAGTCTCTGGGACAGGAATCTATACCTCCACCATGTTCTGTTAATTGTGGTGACAAGGTTTAGTTCCCTAGAGCATGTAGCTCGGAGGGATTGGAATTTCTTTAAGTGGAACATGTCCAACAGCTCTGGGTTTGACATAGCTTTGTACGTTAGGCAGAGATTGCCTCTGAGTAGGCGATATGCGATGGAGTAAAGCTGGAGTTTTTTGAGACGGTCTGCGTAGGACATCTGTTTGAGGCCGGTAATCCTCTTTGTGAGGTATTTCTGCAACCTTTCCAGTTGTTGTAGATGTCTTGTGAGGTACATACCAAAAGGAGCATTGTACTCTATAAGGGGTCTAATGAGTGACGAGTAGATGGAAACAATGACCTCTTTTTTCCTGAATGAGAAACCTTTTGTGATGAGGAGTGCCACATTGAAGGATTTCCTAACTACTGTGGCAATGTGATTATCGAAGGAGAGACTACTGTCCACCTGTGTCCCAAGGTCTGTTACAACACTTTTGGTGTTAGGTAGACTACCACCTATGTGGTAGCTCATGGGCACAGAGTTTCTACCAAAGGGGATGACAATGCACTTTTTGGCATTGAGCTTGAGGCTTTGGCTTTGACACCAGGCATCTATATCAGTGAGCCCCTTTTGTAGGATGTCCACATCATTAGGAGTTTTGATTATGGCTCCTAGTTTGTAGTCATCTGTGAACTTTATTAGCCAAAGACCTTCTGTGTTAGCCTGTACTTCAGAAAAGTAGATAACAAACAGGAGAGGACCCAGGACTGAACCCTCTTGTACTCCACTTGTCACTGGTCTGAAGTCTGATTTGGAGTCTGCTACTTTCACAGTGTGGGTTCTGTCCTTGAGCCAGTTGGCAACCCATCTTGTGACATAGGGATTTATACCTAGTTTAGTGAGTTTATCTATAATTCCAGAGTGGGGGGTGGTGTCAAAAGCCACATTACCCTCGTCTACAGCTTTGGTGACTGCTTCAGAGAAGTCAAGTCAGGTTTAGGAGACACAATCTGCCTTTTACAAACTCGAACTGGGTGGGGTCCAGAGTTTGGAGATTACCAATGTCTTTGTTTATAAGTTCCATGATGATACATTCCATGGCCTTGCAGACCAGGCTCATTAGGCTAATGGGGTGGTAGCTCCATGGGTCCGTGGTGGCTCCCCCTTTGTGGAGTGAGATAACCATCATTGTGCACCATTCAGTGGGCACAAAGCCTAAGTTGAGGCTATGATTGAACATGGTGCTTAGGTGGAGTGCCAGTTCATTCTGTAGTTCATGTAGAATGCAGCCTGGGATGTTGTCAGGTCCCATGGATGCTGTGTTCTTGGCTTTAGAGAGTGTGGTTTTTACATGTGCAGCTGTGATTACAGGAACTTTGCATTCTTCTGTTATAGAGACGGCCCCTTTGGGGTGGTAAAGTTAGCATGGAACCTATCGGCCAGGATGTTGGCAATATCAGTTGGTTCTGTATATTTAGTGCCATTGTGCTGCAACTCAGAGTAGATCTGAGTGTTGCCATTGATATTCTTGACATAACTATAAAATGCTTTGTGGCTGTCTTTAGAATCAGTGGTGATTTTGTTTTCATAACTAGCTTTGAAGGATTTTATCAGGGATCTCAGCTTCTTACTGAGGCTGACCATGGAGTTCTTCCAGTCATGGGATTTTACTCTTTTTTGCAACAGTTTCTTTCTTCTGTTGTAGAGTGTGTTTATGGCAGGGGACCACCAGATTGGCTTCCTTTTTTTGGAGTATAGCATCTTGGTTATGTTAGGGATAGCACGATCCATGTATTCATGTAAGTGCTTATAAAGTGCATTTGTGTAGGATTCAGCAGTTGTACCTCTATTGTCCATCTGAATTGGTGTCATGAAGTTTGCCACTTCTGTCTTAAGAAGCGTGAAGTTGGCTTTGGAGAAATTTTTTACGGTGGTTTCGTTTATGGGGGGTGGAGGTGGGATGTGGATGTCTAGGCTGATTAGCTTGTGGTCGGATCTGACCAATGAGGAATTGACCTCTGGTGTGGAACAGCAGTCACCCATGTTGGTAATGACCAGGTCTAGGATATTGCTGTCCCTGGTGGGGGTGTGGATAAGTTTAGAATTATAATATTGTCAATGGCACAAACTTTTAGGTTATATTTTCCTTACTATTTATTAAAACAGATAAAAACTAATTATTACCTTGCATATAAAGCTGAAGATTTCAGTAAATGCTTAGTAACATAAGGAAAGGAAGAGAAAACATAGTTATACATTATGTCTGATCCCCTGTAAAATAAATGCAAGTTAGTGATAGCCATTTTAATACAGGTCCTTGTGGACAGAATATTTATTGCACCTGTTGTAAATGTGGTTTTACTGCACAATCTTCCATGCAATCAGGTATAGTACAGTGGTTGAGTAATTACATTAAGAATTCTGAAGTCCAGGATCTTCAGTTAAAGATTAACATCTGATTACGGTGTGTGTGGAGTTCACATTCCCTCCCCAATATTTGTATGCCATTTATCTGGGTAACCTATTTCCTGTCATTTACTCATACTGTTGTTCAGATTATGGACGAAAGGGACCAGTGAAAGATTAGTTCATTCACCATGTTAAACATAAAATAAAGAAAATGAATAAATATATTAATTAAATAGTGTACGTGTCTATGACCTGAGTCAAGTTCCATCCATTTTCATGCTATAAAAGTATAATTCACTGACTTCAAATATATAAAATATAAAGCCAAACTATGCAAATGTTCTATTGCCCACTTGTACCTTATTAATTAATTACAGAAAAATTTGTGCTGCATTATATATCCCAGTTTCTTAACTCCTTTACAATAACAATACCAAAACACTGGGTACTGAAAACACACTTTCCTATATATATATATATATATATATATATATATATATATATATATATATATATATATATATATATATATATCTGAGACCAAATCACCTAAAGTTCACTTCACCTAAAACTCATTTGGTCGACTCTCATTTCACCGACTTTTAGTAGTGGCAGCGTGTAGAGTACTTTAAGGCAAGTAAAAGGTATATTCCCTTTTCCCCACTGTAGTGTGATCCTGGAGTTAGTATATATAGTTATGGGGGTGCAAGGGGCACAGCCCCCCCATATTGGGAAGTTGGGGTGGTAGCCCCCGACCTAGTTTGGTTTTATATTGTCCGGTTTCTGTTAAGAGGATAAGTAAGCAGTGTTTAGGTTCTGGAAAGAGTTAGTCATTGATGTTGTAAGTGTGCATGCCTATGGTTTAAAATGCAGTATTTTGAAATTCCAAATTGTCAGTTGTTGGTGAAATGAGATAGGCCGTGGTGGTGCAGCAGTTAGCATTGTCACCTCACAGCAAGAGGTTCTCCCATTCGATTCTCGGCTGGAGCACCTTCTGTGTGGAATCTGCATGTCCTCCCTGTGGTCGAGTGACATATAAAGACATGCAGGTAGGTGTGTGCATGAATGAGTGTGTCTTCTTTGAAGGTTGGGCGTCGGGCTGGCAACTCAGCACTGTAAAAATCCACTGCCAATCATTAGCAGACCGGAGGTCCGCTGTGGCGACCCCTAACCAGGAAAAGCCAAAAGACATTACTAGTTCTCAGTGAAATTAGAGTTGGTGAAATGAGTTTTAGGTAATTTGAACTTTAAGAGATTTGGTCTCAGTGAAGTGAAAGTCGGTGAAATGAGTTTTAGATGAAGTGAAGTAGACCCATAGATATATATATATATATATATATATATATATATATATATATACACACACATATGAGTATAACATTTTAGACTGCATGTTCATAACAGCAAATGTCAAACAATGAAAAACATCACCATACAAATGATTAAAAAACAAATACCCCCCCCCCCCACAAAACAATCACTTTTTTCAACGGACAAACTCCCCATTGCATAAATATACCAATATCAAGATCACACAACAGTGGGTTAAAAGGCAACTGCCCATCCATATTCTTGGGCTAAAACACAGGAAAAGCAGTAAAATAGAGCTTGATTGAATGCAATTTGATAAAAATACAGTGAACCACTTTTTGATCAAGTAAATCAACAAGGAAGTATGTTGTGCCCATATCTATCTATGAGAGATACATATAAAATGTAAATGATGTAGTAAAACATTTCCCATCCTTGAAATAAGTCATGGATAACTGGGGAAAAGCACAGATCTGCATGGACTATTTTCAGACTCGGGCAGAGAGCACTGTCTGGTTATGTGACTTCCTCAGAGTCACATAATACAACAATGGAGACTGAGAGACTCAAACCTGAGACTGTAGGGAGTAGCTTGCAAGCATTTTATATCCTTAATATTCTGTGCTAATCTCTCTGCCAGATGATCAAATAAAAACAATTAAATAACTAACAAATTAAATAAACCAACCTAGAAATTAACCCCCAAAGTGAAAGAAAATGGTGATCATAAATGTGTAGTCTCTCTCTCTGTCTCTCTCTCTCTGTCTCTCTGTCTCTGTCTCTGTCTCTGTCTCTCTCTCTCTCTCTCTCTCTCTCTCTCTCTGTCTCTCTCTCTCTCTCTGTCTCTGTCTCTCTCTCTGTCTCTCTCTCTCTGTCTCTCTCTCTCTCTCTCTCTATGTCTCTCTCTGTCTCTCTCTCTCTAAAGACTCAAATCTGAGACTGTGGGAAGTAGCTTGTCAGCATTTTATATCCTTAGTCTTATGTGCTAATCTCTCTGCCAGATGATTAGATAAAAACAATTAAATAACTAACAAATTAAATAAAACCAACTTAGAAATGAACCCTCAAAGTGAAAGAAAATGGTGATCATAAATTTGTAGTCTCTCTCTCTCTCTGTCTCTCTCTCTCTCTCTCTCTCTCTCTCTCTGTCTCTCTCTCTCTCTCTCTCTCTCTCTCTCTCTCTCTCTTTCTTTCTCTCCTACAGAGGATCATGGCAGGACTAGTTAGATCATGGCGTGTTGCTATTTGAAATAAGTAATGACATCAATTACATAAATACAACTGATAGGGCCTATGTGGCAGTCTGTTTTCAGTTACAAAGAGATTGCTGGAGAGAGAAGGCTCTCCAGCTTTCAGGAGTGGTTTTCTTTCCTCTGGAACATTTAATGTAGTTAATGAATTCCAGGATACCAGATAAGCCTGTTACAGTTGGAACTGTTAACACTGCCAGCAACAATTTATCTTTTCTAATTAAAGAAAACCGGTGTTCAGGATGCAGGCAGAAAATCAATGCCAATAAGCAAATTCTGCACCTAGCAGAAAGCCAGATGAATGATTTTGTAGTCAGTGTTGAAAGACTGCAGTGTCCACAACAAATGAGCCCTTAATGCAGCAGTGACATGACATGCGTTTTGCGTGGATAATATTTGATAAGAAGGCAGAGAGTAACCCACCAAATGTTACTTTCTGGACCGAGATAACAGATTATAATGCAACAGTCAAAGTCCTGTGGTTACTAAAGGGGCTGAAAGTTATTTCAGTACTTCTTTGGCAAGTCCATGTGTGTCTAAAATTAACTAAACTGTATTAATGGTGCCATCATATTAATGATATCATCATTTCCATCATCTGATAACAGTCAAACATCAAAGGTATATCAAATCAGAAAGTGCTGATTTGGGGAGTGGAGAGGTAGTCTGTGTTTGAGAACAGCAAGCTGAAATACATTGTTGAATTCATAGTTTCTAGCTCTTGATAATATATACACTACTGATCCTAAAATCTATTGATCATTAAGCCTCACCAGCTTCACCTGAAAGGCAATCCCTGGGATTCATGAAGCTTGCGCCAGGCGCAGGCGTAGCATAGTCGGTATAATGCCATATATGGTCGTCGAGTGATTCAGGCACAAACCAATTCCACATGCACTACCGGCGTACACCAGAACTGCACAGCCTTTGGCGTAGGTATGCTAACAACCCCATGTGCAGTGCTGCACCATGCAAATGAAGGTAAATAGCGATTCATGAAGTGGTGCAGGTGTAGCATAAGCCCACGGAAATGTAAACCAAAAACATGGTTAACATTTTCCCAAACAGAACATCGGCGCAATGGAAGTGGACCAGACTCATGTATTACAAAGTTAACATATGCCAATGGCTAAATACACAGCCAATGGCATAAGAAAAGATGCACAACACCTAAAAAAAAACAATTAATGTCATGTCCACAGTAACGCAAAGTACAACTGCAGGGCATGTGTGCGCAAACTGGAACACAAAGAAAATATATACAAGTGTTATAAAATCACAATGTAATACAAATCAGGATTTCACCATAATACGCAATGGTATGCATGGTATGCCACAACCAAGCTGCAAGGGTTGCTAAGGGTCTGTGACAGTGTTTGGCATGGTAACTATGAATTAGTAGTCAATGCCATGCAAATGAGGCAGGTAATACTGAATCGCAAACGTCCCGCCGGATGAAGGATGTACCATATGGAGCAGTGCTATAACACTGAGGAGTGGCTCAGAGGTATACATGACATCATCAGTGGGGTGTGCCACCATAGCTGTAAGCACATTGGAGCAATGCAAATCTGGCCTGGCCATTGCTAAGCAAAGCTGCAGGAAAGGGGTGGGGAGGTAGGTATAGAATCGTTTATCTGAGAGCACACATGGTGCCCGAAAGCGCATGTGTACAAGGATGAAAACATGCCCAAAACCCGGTAAGTGGATGCACGCGCCGCGAACCATAGCACAAACAGGAAGGTCAGGGGAAGAAAAGAAGGAAATGCTGCAGTAGGGTAATTGGAGTACAACTGAGCAATTAACACCTATTAACTCACAGCGGGCAATCGACGGCAGCTGACAAGTCTGCACGCAGAAACCTGCAAAACAGGATAGGGGAGGCATCGGATTGCAAAGAAAGGAGAACTGTCATAGCAGAGCAAAGCAAACCTACAGCAGACCGGCAATAGAACACATTACGCAAGAGAAGCCAGGTCTAGGAAAGTACTAATGAAAGCAGGCTGCTGGATGCATGCCAGAAAATTGTAGGTGAAACGTGAAGAAATGTAAAGGGAAGGGCAAGAGGTAATCCACGGCAGCCAAATGTAATTCAACACCAAAGGCACCACAATAGTAGTTCCTGTAGTAAAACACACAAGATACCCTGTAGCTACGATCGTACATACACACCCTATGACATCATCGGTGTTCACAGCACAATAGTATAAAGTGTGAAAGCACCCTACACACACCTGTGTATTCCCACACTGCACCATCGGTGTAAACAGATGGGGAACTTTTAAAATGTACATGTTGGGAGCTGCCATAGCTGTGATTCATCACCATGTGTTAGAGACTGACGGTGTTGTGGAGGATGATGCTGACAACCACCGCAGGCCCTGGAGGAGGAGAAGAGTGTTCAGACCAAGGGTAACCTACCAGGGGCTACATGATCTGGAGATAGTAGAGCATTACAGGGTGGACAGGGACATCTTGCAGCAAATAGTTGAGCTGTGCCAGCCACGCCTGAGAACCAGAAACAACAGAGGGGAACCCATCCCAGTGGACATGAAGGTATGTGTAAGCTTGCGAATACTAGCCACAGGTACCTTTCAAAGGCCAACTGGAGATATAATGGGGATCTCACAGGCATCAGCATCCAGGGTACTACACCAGTTCCTGGATGCCATGGTACCACATGCCAATGAGCATATATACTTCCCCCGAACTCAGGAGGAGTTGGCCAGCAATATGCATCACTTCCACCATGTGGCACACTACCCGGAGGTACTGGGTGCGATAGACTGCACGCACATACATATCAAGTCACCACCCGATGAGCATGGTAGGCGCTACATAAACCACAAGGGATTCCACTCCATCAACTGCCAGGTCATGTGCAATGCCCAGGGCATTATCATGGATGTGTGTGCTGGCAGCCCTGGAAGCTACCATGACTCCCATATCTGGCATGCCTCACAGCTGTATCAGGTATTTGTCAGGGGGGACATCCCACATGGCCACCTTGTGGGGGATGCTGGCTATGCACTGGAGCCGTGGATGATGACTCCCATCAGAAATGCACACACACCCATGCAAGAATGCCATAATGAGGCACACGCACAAACCAGAATCATCATAGAGCGTGTGTTCGGGATGCTGAAATCACGGTTCCGTTGCTTGGACACATCTGGTGGAGCCTTGCAGTACTCTCCAGGCACGTGTGCCCACATCTTCATAGTATGTGCCATGCTACATAACATGATCCTGCGTAAACAGCTGCAGCAGGGACAAAATGGTGAAGGCCCTCATAGCCCACCGCAATTGCCAAGGCCATCACAGGCACAGAGGGATTCAGACCACGAACACCCTGTGCCAGCCCCAGTAGGTAGATGGAGGCATGCCCAATATGCCTATGCCTTGGCAAAGAGGGAACGTATAGCACATACTCTGACAGTGTAGGCCCCTACGGACTGACACACCTCTCCACCTGCACACACAGTAAAATGGATGGCACACACACACGACCACCTGTAAATTGTAATGTATAGGTGGCCTACTGTGTGAATCCTACATAGGCAGCCCTCAAACATTGTACACACAACAGCTATTGGAACAAGGAATGTCAACACCTGAACAGTACATGCGCCTATCAGCAGATGTTGGTGCAGTGTGTATAGGTTCCTAGGTACATCGGTAGGTACACGCCCGATTGTCAGAGGCCATACACCAAACGAGGCAAACAGTGTCTGCTGTCACCACAACATCGAGTAACCAGCTGTCGCTCAGTGGAGCAGAGGCAATCGCGGGATCACATGTGTGTAAGCACTGTTCTGCACACACTCTGCATGGATTCCCTGCTGCGTTAATGAGGGGCTCCACATAATGTAATCATGGATGTTGTGTCAAGGCATGGGGTGTACCCATGACAGGTGTTCATCACCCCAGCATGCTCCACCTACGTTCGTTTGAAGGTGTAGCACATTATCATGTGTGGCTCACTGTGATATACATACCCAATGCTGGAGCACATCCAGTAAACATCACATGGACATACCAGTAATTGGACTCATCCATATGTAAACTAACTGAGTTACCCATGTGAGTGCAGTATGGAGTAACAGCCGTAGTACACTCCACATACAAAATGCCATAACACATGTACAAATCCCAGATGGCCAAGTGGTAAATGCAGTGGCGTCGTGCATGTTCCCGGTCCCATGTCCTGCAAGGGATGTAACGTAATCCCGAAGGCACGAATAATGCATGTCAGATGCAGGTCATCAGATCATGTTTAGCACACATTAGAGGGAATATGCGTTGCCCAGTGCTGGTAAGCGTCATTTAAATATGAGTAGACGGATATGTGCGAAACAGGGCTAAGCTTCACTGAATATCGCGCAGATCACGGTCAATGATGTCCAGAACAGGTGAAACCAGCATTATTCACCCCTGTACTAATAGTGCCTGTTCTGAGGGGTAAAACGACCACTGCCAGGAGTAGAACACACAATCATGTATACATTCACCTAACACTATGGTAGCCAAGAAGTACCTACGGCAGCTGTGTAATGTGACAGGTTCAGACACAAACGTGCGGAGTCCAGGAAACAGTATACACCGACAAGTACACAATGAAAGGTGTAGTTTGCCTGTCACTTTCCCTGACAGATATATATATATATATATATATATATATATATATATATATATATATATATATATATATATATATATACATATATACATAGATATAATACAGATATAAAGGGTGATAGAGAGATATATGTTGATATATACAGATTCACCGATAACTGCAAATATATCGATAGGTCAACGACATTCATAAAACCTTGGAGGTACAAATAAATAGGACACCGCCAACTATGGAATGTGTCACATACCGACACGCATAACCACGGGGCTGAAAGACCAAAAGAACACAGTACCAGAACACTATAACCACGAGTAATATTATCACGATAAGAAGGGACATTTAGTTACCGCTGCCGGTGTTGCGGTCCACGTAGGTACTGTGTTCAACTGTGTTTGTGATTCCCGTAGTCTGTGTATGTGTGTGTTGAGGGTGCCATGTGCGTTTCCCTGTGACTGTAATGTGTGTGTGTGTGTGTCTGCATCGTGTGTCTGGTAGTGCCAACTCGGAGGTAGATCATTACGGTAGGTGTGGTTATAGCTAGCCGTAGGCATACGGTTGCCACCTGTCCCACATTAGGAGGGACAGCCCCTCCCTGGGCAGCTGTGTCCTGGCATAAAACATTACAAAGGGCAACTGTCCGAGATTGTAGGACATTATTATGTCCCATATATTATGTAATAGTTGCATTAAATAGTTATGCCTGTATGTAAGAAACGTAAATGTTACATGCAATATGATAAGTAGGCAAAGTCCTACAACAATAAGTATGTATTGCGGATAAAGGTATGTGCTATCCTGTGTATTGACCATGGGTATGTGTCGGCCTGTAAACACCGATGTGTGTCCCGCAAGTGTCCCACAATGTCCATTTGAAAAGGTGGCAACCCATGCCAAAGAGGTTCAGTTACCAACACAACTGCAATGACTGCAAATATCTGGTACAGTAATACATGGGACAGCTGTCAGTTAGTAACATCCCTTTACATATCACTGTAATTCCGGAGGTATGGAAGTATCAACCTCACCTGCATACTATATAGAAACCAATTAACAACGGGCCAATGTATAATCCCGTAACAAAAGTCTACTAACTGATAGCTCTGTAATTAGGGAAGGAGCCCACACACATATATGGAATATGTAGAAATGCAGGCCCCACAAACCTGTATATGCTACGTACACCCACCTACATCCCCCACACATGAAACTATATCAATACAGACTGTAATTACAGCACAAACATCCAGTCAGTCAATTACATCTGCAGAAGCGTTAACATACCTTGTGAGAGACACATTTAAAGGTGCCATGTGAAATCGTAGCCATTGTATAATGCAACAAATGGCGATGCTACAGGTCTTGTTTGCAATAGTCCATTATCAGACGGTTGTGATGACAGGTACACTCACATGTAGAACCACATACCCTAGCCATCACACACAATCCACGGGGGACATGAATCCAAACTATACACGTCTCTACACATAGCAGTTGCAATTACACAGAACAAAACACAATACAGGCCGTCTCCCCGAAGGTAGGGCAAATGGGCAATGCCCAACTGGAGAATGCAATTATACCCCACTGTTGCCGCCTAATTGGTGAATGGAGTAGCTGCACAGCTGATGTGCATGTAATAAGTCACTCAGGAACAGCAATTGGCGGCAGGAAACCACATGTTACAGGTATCGACGTATATAAGGATCACTTGCCAGACATTCAAACCGTATGCTCATACCATATAACTGTTTAAACAGTGTAAGAGAGATAGTTACGAAGGTCCAGAATGATAACAAGGTATGTAGAACACTCGGTATGGAAGTGTATGTATAGCCTGTTTTGTATTAGTTATGTTAGTGTATGCATAGCCTGTTTTGTATTAATTAAAAGTGTCCGCAATGCATTAAGTGGGAAAAGGTATTATGTAGTGATGTCTTGCTGAGCATAGTAACGCTTGTAGAAATTGTGTGTCCTGCAGTGGGCCACAAGGTAAACATCACAGACACCACAAGGGACGCTACATGAGGGCTTTAAACAGAACAATTCCATACCACCCGTCAGTGGTAGGGTGTGTCCAACAAGTATGTGCCATAGCAGGGGATAGTATATGTTGATATACCATCACAGTAGGCATGTGTATGGGCATATAACAACAATGACATGTCGAAGGTGGTCCCGCTGTGCAAGTATGCATTGCATTATGGGATACTATGTAAAATATGTGTAATGTACAGTATTGTATGTAGATATGTCAGATATTCTACACAGCATAACAGGCATAGCATGCATACCAAAGGTATCGTCCATTGGCATGTACAATATACAATAACAGGATACATATGGCTTGTAGTCACAGGACACTGTAATAGCATGATAGCTAATCTAAATGGAAGGGCTACTCAATTAACCATGCACAAAGGACATGTAATAGCTTCACAGGTTCATAGTGGGGTACTATGCAGTCTGGCAATTCTGTGTAAGCACAACTACAGTGTTCACACCAGTGGCACCTCTCCAGGGTAGTGTCCTGTCTGTGAATAGCAGAGCCATGTGTTACCTGCACCTCAAAACAGTACAGCCACTGCAGTGATCCCTGGCGTACATGTGTCTCCCATCCACCAAGTGAGGTATCACATGAACAGTGCTACTGAGTGTCCCTGCGTGATGTACATAGGAATCATGTTCCAAAGCATGGTAAGTGTCTGGTTTGGGAATGTAACCCTCAAGCACATCCCACTCATCGTTGCGTGTGTGCACATATCCATGAGCATGTTGCTCACAGTGGCCTTTGCTTATGTCGCTTATGTGGAGTATATCCATGAATATTGTTGTGGACATGGGCCCTGTCTGTTCAGCAGAGGTCACCCCTGAGTATGTAGTATGCAAATGAGTACAGACGTGGTGTCCGTAGTTCTGCCACATACTTCAACCGTCGGAGCTCAATAACCGTCATGGTGTGTTAATGTTGTGGTATGTAAAGCCGTAGCTGTTGTGTAAGGTAAACCCTAAACGGGGTGTTGTACCCTTGAATGTGTGTATACGTCTGGAGTTCAGAGGTACAATGGGTGCCTATGTCCCAGCTACAAACCCAGTACAGATAAGTGTGGCCACGTAGAGGGATATCCACGCTACAGTGGCAATATGGTTATCAAAGGAGTGGGTGCGACATACGTGTGTACTACAAGCACGTACAATGAGACATGTATGTAGGGGACTACCACCTATGTGATAGTCAGTGGGTGAATGGTGTAATGCAAAGGGGATGTTCATGCACCTTGTGTCATGCAGCTTGAGGCCATGATATTGATATCAGGTATCCGTCACAGTGACATCCTTATGGAGGGGGTCAGTATCAGCTGGTGGATCAATCATGTCACTTTGTATGCAGTAGTCTGTAAAGCTAGGCAGGGAAAGTCCCTCTGTGTTAGCCTGTACCTCAGGGAAGCATATACCGAACATGAGGGGCCCTATGATGGAGGACTGTGGTACGCCAAGTGTAACTGAAATACAGTAGGTACTATGGTATGCCACCCTCATTGTGTGTGTCCAGTCCGTGAGCCACTCTGCATAACATCCTGAGACATAGGGGTCGATGTGCAGGTGGATGTGTATGTTGTCAATACCAGAATGGAGAACGGTGCTGCAAGGCAATGAGAGGACAATGTAGGCTGTGTGGACCCCCTTACCATCATCAACTACCCTGGTAACTGTATGAAAGGAGTCCACCAGGTGTAGGAGCCATGCTCTGGCCCTAACAGGTCCAACCTGGGTGGCATCAAAGGACCGGAGCCCACCAATGTCTCTGTGAATGACTTCCATGATGATGTGCCCCATAGCCTTGCAGAACAGTCCAGTCAGGTGTGTAGGGCAATAGTCCCCCTTGTGCATTGTGGTGCCACCTGTGTGGAGTGTGATAACTGTTGCTGTGTGCCATTCAGGGGCCACAATGTCTGATACAAGGCTATTACTCAATATGGTGGCCAAGTGGGGAGACATGTCATTCAGAGGTTCGTGTAAATCACAGCCTGGGATGTTGGACGGTCACATGGGTCCAGTGTTCCAGGCCATATAGAGTGCAGGTTAGTACTGTGTAGGTGTGACCGCAGGGACACCGCAATGTACCTGCATGGATTGTGGCCCTGTAGGGAGTGAGAGGGTGTAATGTTAGCATTGAACCCATCCGCCAGCATGTTGCCAACATCACCTGGTTCTGTACTGTACCTGAGTAACTGTTGTATGTCAGAGCAGATGTGGGTATTGCCATTGACTACTGACATACCTCCATAATGCCTTGTGGTACACCCTGGAATGTGTCGCAGTAATGTTTACGTAGCTAGTTTCGGAGTATGTGATGAGGGATCCTGTAGCCCTACTGAGGCTGACCAGTGAGCTACCCCACCCATGGGATTGTACTCCACTTTGCAACAGCCTCCACCTGTTGTAAATTATGTCCATGGAACTGGACCCCCAGAGTGGCGTCCGTTATCAGGTGGGTACCATCATGGCTGTGTGTGGAATAGCATGATCCATGCAGTCGTGTAAGTGCTAATGAAGTGCACTGGGGTATGTTTCAGCATTTGTATGTGCATTGTCCATCTGCACGGGTGTCATGACATTAACTACTGCTGTCATAAGACGTCTGTAGTAGGCATTGTAGTACTCTTGTACTGTGTATGCCGTGAAGGGTGTGGTGCCGGGATGTGGATAACAAGGGTGATTAGCATACGTTCGGAATCCACCAATGAGGGGATAACCCCAGGTGTGGAACACCAGTCACATGTTGGTAGTGTCCATGTCAAGGATATTGTTGGTCGTGGAGGTGGTGTGTATGGGTTGATCCAGCCGAGTGGAGGTTATGAATCCCGGACAGCATTGGCCTAATGTGTCGGTACATGAGTGGCTATCCCAGTTAAGTGTGGGGTAGTGTCAGTCTCACATCAGTAGTACCTGTCTGAGCCCTACTGTCCAGTACACCATGAAATGAGGTCTGGTAACCGTGGGGTATGTTGTTGAATCCGTAGCTTGTTACAATGTGTATAGCAGTTCTGGCTACAGTTAGTTGCACGTGGAGCACCTCTGATGCATTGTGCTAAGTAACTAGCCAGGATGTGTGTACAACATAGTGGAATATGGGAACACCTCAGCCGTGGGTGTGCCGGTCCAGGTTACATGAGTGAATGGTATGGTCTGTGTATAACCTGTCATTGCAGGTGTGCTCTGCAGAGCCTGGAGGCAGGTCCCAGTCACTGCAGAGATATTGAAGTGGTCCATTATAAGGAGTGCCTTGCTTGCGTGCGTCAGAGATGAGGATGTCAAGCAATGCGTCACATGACCCCATGTTTTGCTTGCCTGTTCCCGTTCTGGTGGTGAATGTTATTGGAAACTGTGCAAGACAGGCAGTATAGAAGCAGCAAGAGCCTTACATGTTATCTGTACTCCCAGGGCTGACAGGTGCAGGTCAGCTGTGCCAAAGCATCGTGTTTTCTTGACCATGTCAGTCAAAGCGGACAGATAACAGATGCCTGTGGAATGACAGCAGAAGCATAGGCAACTGTTGAAGTGACACAGTCAGTCATTGTACAGTGGTATCAGGTCCGGATGAATGCATAATGCTCCCCAGGGCTTGGCCCATACCTTCAGGGCTACAAGACCGTTGAGCTATTGCATGTCCCTGCACACGTAGTCTGTGAAGTTGCATCTCAGGGCAGTCACACTAACATGGAGAATGACAGTCAAATTGTACCTGGTGAGGTGTGGCATGGGTGCATAGGTTATGTTGCAGAACCAGTTACCCGACAGCAAGATGTAAGCGACTATCGCCTTGTGTAGCCTGCTGAGTGGAACATCAGTGTGACCGCCTACAGAGCCACCTATGACAGGTGTGTTGTGTATGTTATAACACCCTATTGGCTGTATGTGATGGGCACACATGAGTCTGTGGGCTATAAGTTATTGTTGTTGTGTTTGGTGATGGGGGCTGCATTTGGTGCCTACACAGAGTATGGAGAGGTACTGCACAAGTTGTACTCGTATGTGTGGCCTGTGGTGGAGATCTTGTGAGACTATGTGATGAGTGGGGTGTGTTGCGAATGTTACACATCCCCACATGATTGTCAGGTGCAGTCAGGGTTGGTGACAGCATTACCCCCAGCAGGGCTGCATATGTGCATCTCCCACAGGCTGTAGTGTCGTATGTTGGGAGGTGAGCATTGACTGTGTACATGAGACAATTGCTCTATTGCCACATGTACGACATATTAATCATATAGACAGGCAATAGCACTGGTACGTGACAGTTGGACATGCCTGTATATACAACCATGTCTCACAAGATATGTGAGTTACGTGTGTACAACAGCTGTTGTACTGTAAGCAAGCTGGAAATGTAAGGACAGACAGTGTACTTGTGAGAAATGGTGCGGAATGGGTGCTATATTAATCAGCAGCTCATGAAGTGCTCACAAGTTCTGAACAAGTGCTGAGCATGGAAATACAATACAGATAGGGTGTTGGATAATATCAACCCACAAGTGGTGACGACAGTTATAATTGGTGGCACCGCACTATAACCCTGCTGAGTATGGTCTGCAAGTCCATGAACCATTATCAATGTAGATGTTAGCAGTACAGATGTACATGACAGTATGGATGTTTGACTACATATACCTTCGTATGTCACAGGAGTGTTCTACCAGTGGTCTGTTGACAGAATCAACACTACAAAAGGTGCCAGAGTGACATGTGCATATCACACCAGTGCCAGCTACAGTAAAACAGGGTTAATGTGTTGTACTCCACCCTCATTGTAGCCAATACCACACAGACAGATGTGAGGCATCTGTGTATGTAAGGATGTGAATGGCTATGACCTATGAGCAATAGCTGTCTCAGTGTTGTGAACAACATACAGAATGGGCTTTGTGGGTGAGGTGTGTGACATATGTGCACATCCTGATGGATGATATCAGCATTGTCACCGCTAGGTGAATATCCCTGTACCCATTAACTACCACCTAGGCTGCGGTCAACATTATGGACACTGTGCAAGGGATGGTGCTGTGCATTTCACCTCCCTGAGTTGGTGACATCTCCAGGCCCCTTAGGTAGTCATACGAGGTACCCATGTCATGACAGGGTGCCATCCATGAGCATGGAGATCATTGGACATGCATACACAGCACTCGGGTGACCAATATTGGATCCATATCACCTTTAAGGGGTATTGGCCATGCGTGGATGGGCGATACCAGCCTTCACAATGCTCACCTCCACTATGCAGCATGCTGTCTACCTTGCATAAAGACATGTGCTACACTATGATGTTGGACATGCTACATGTCCATATCCGGATCTGAAAGACATACGTCATGGACAGCCACCATCCTACTACTAGGATCGCCACATGCTGGACAGATCCCTGTGCCATACATGTGACATACTCCTGCCATACCATGCATCCCTGTCCATCAAAGCTGCACATGTCATCTCTGTCATACATGGTGTGATGGCCGCATGGTAGATGTAGTATCAACTGTCTGGATCAGTAATGTGGCAGTGATGCACCTCGCGGTGGCAAAATGGCTGTCGGATACAGGTAGGAAACCTTGCCCGTACATGCTATAGTTGATAACCATCCCTGCGAATGACGTCCGACTAGCCATTGTCCCATGTCTATCACATGTGCAACACAGGCGATCCGTGGCAGCATGTTGAACAGCTGTACAGTGGCGTGTAGATGTACATGGCAAAACACATGCATGTAAAGGTTTCCATGCGTATGTGTGCATTGTCACTGCTCAAGTCCATTAAGGCAGTGTATGTGTTGATATGTGACATATACACAGCATCAAGGTCAACAGCATTACCATGGACACATCCAGGCATGTGCTGATAGGTAAGAACACCAGTGCAGGCAAACAGATATGCCCACATCAAGACAGCATTCACATGGAGTATGAACAATGTAATGAGGTGACACACATATATGGTGATGATATCCAATGCATAACGGGTGTTACATGTGTGTGACACAAACATGTCAGTCGTGTCAGTGTCATGATGATTTGCAAAGATAACTGTGCAGATGTACTAGATTAACTAGAAAGGTATGTGCAGCAGTATCTCTGTACATCTCTGATACTGTGACCTGTCACCATCATTATGTCTTACAGATAATGCCTCGTACACGCCTGCCAGCGTACAGCCACCAGGAGGATGATGTCCTCATCCCGTACCTCCACGAGAACTATGAGGTGTTGTTCAGCCATGTGCCACAGCATGCCCAGCAGCGTGACGACCTGTGGCAGGATCTTTGCAGGAGGGTGAATGATGTGGGTGGCCATAACCGCACCTACAAGCAGGTGCGCAGACACTGCATGGACCTGATACGACATGCAAAACAGCATGCCACTGCAATCACCAGGGAACAAGGTGGAACAGGTGGTGGGCCACCAACCCAGCCCCCACTCACACACACCGAGGAGGTACTGGCCAGTCTGGGGACACCCTCAGAACAGCATCCACAAACACTAGCTGCCATCGTGGAGGTGGGTGTCTCCCAACCAATGGGCCTGGAGTTGCCTGGTAAGTCACTACTGCACATATGGCTATTATATCCCATTGAGTTGCATGTGTCACTGTACATTATGTAATGTAACATCATATGTAAGGTATGTTTACACACATGCTGCATACTACAGTATGCTACCCTGTGTATGCACACATGTGCATACTATATGCTATTGTACAGGTGAATGTGTTAACATGCACAGTGCACCCTGTGGCTGTCATACAGTCATGGATAATGTTCAAACTGCTGTGTCACCCCTACACAGGTACCTCTGGCGTGCCACACAGACATCAGTCCATTGCAGGTGAGGCTGTCATCAGTATCAGGCATGTTAAAGCATAGATCTATTTGCCATGTGGCCAGTTAACACCTGTACACATGATGTTCGGTCCAGTCACGATATACAGGTTGCATCCCCCATCATTCCCACTGGCCACCCATGTGCAATATATACAATCAAAATGATACACCGACATGAAACCACAGTATTTGTCATTGCTACATGTGTGGACAGCTGTGCATACAATGGTGGAGGTGTTGTACACTGTAGGCATATGTACTATACATTGGAACAACACGTGTGTAACGCAAACAGTACCACACAGTGAGCTGTGATATGGGCAGCCCACAGGTGTCACCATTGTGTTATATGCCCCTGCAATGGGTGCACACATTGTGATGTGCCATCTGACATGTCCCAGACAGGTAGTGTTCTGTCTGCAATATTGTCACACTATCCCATAACCCATACCCCACATACCAAACATACGACCCGTTGTCTGCATAGCCCTGTGGATGGTGACATATCCGACATCTATGGGTGTATGTCATATGGGACAACACAGACATGTGGGATTGACGGACATCACACACATTTGGCCGACACTTGTGCACACATGGCCATGGGGGATGGCCTGAGACACGTAGCCACACAGTAGATGTGATGTGTATACACCCTGTTGCACATTGTCCACACATGGTCCAATTATAGCCTTAGTTGACTGATTATACAGTTGATGTGGTACACTGGACATCCTAAAAGCCTGTGCACAGCTAGTGGAGGTGTCACTGAAGTCTACCATATAAGATGTGTTGAACATCACGACTGTGTCATAGCATGACAGTAGTCACCTCTACAGCTTCCACAGACATTGACACCACATCAGGCCACAGATACTGTACATTTCCCTTGCTGCTGTAGGACATCACCGTTAGCTGTGCACCTCGTGTGTGTGGTACTTCACTGTCATGTGGGACATGGTGCATTGACAAGTCTGCTATGTGTGGACATGGTTGGCAGGCAGCTAAGACTCTGTAGTAGTTGTGCAGGGGTGTCATCTGTAGGTCCTCCAGTGACCTGTCACATGACACAGCATGGTTTGGTGTGTATACACCTCAGCATCGTGGGTCACAATCCACAGTTATGTCATGGGTATGCATGCAGTTATGGCTATGCAATGTGTACATATTATGCACTGTATAGCAATATCGATGCCTCATGATGCCATGCAATGGCACAGTGTCTGTACTTCACACTGTATAGCAATGTAGATGGCTCACACTACCCTTCCATGCTCATGCACATTTGCTAAACATGCATTCTATCTGTAGGGCATACAGACAACACCGCAATGTGATGCCCATTACGACGCTGTACATGTGTCAGGACACCATTGTGTCAGACATGTATGCATGTTAATGCACACGTCAGCAGATTACATGTCAAGGTCACGTCAGCCATGTGTACTGTTATCCTGTTCTGGTCCACATGGTGTATCATGGGGATGCATGCATACTACCATGATTGTGTGAACTGCATGGCTACTGATATGACACCTGCTTGCTGTAGTGTGCACCACAGAGAGGTATGCTAACTAACACTATTAATGTCTAAGCTGCATGCCGTCTGCTGTATCACAGGCATGCTGCATGCCGTCTGTCAAATCACATGCATGGTGTGTCTGTGTGTGTGTGTCTGTGTGTGTGTCTATTGTAATTTAGAGTCTTTCTTTGCATTCACAGGTGATGTAGGTGCGTTATCCTCCTGCGGTCCATCTGATGTTAGTGTCCCCACAGATACTAGCAGTGATGAACATATGCATGAGGTACAGGCAGGGTTGTCAGGGGCTGAATCTGTGCCAATGGTTGCCATCCCAGCTATGTCCCCCTCTTCCCCGCACACAGTTCTGCTGCCAACACATACCGCATCACCAGTGGCCATAGAGGAAGGACAGTCAGCATCTGTTAGCGTGGAACAGGAACGTGTGGTGGCTACAGAAGGTGTGTCTCCACACCATGGTGTCAGTGTAATGACCACAGATGTGCCACACAGGCATGTGGCCGGTGCTGCTCATAGGAGGACCTCTGGCAGACATGCACCTGCAGGACAGAGCGCAGCAGCTGGTATCACCAGATGCATGTTCCAGACTGTAATGGTGGCACAGGCATGTGCTGAATGGCAGAACAGAGAAGGGCAGAGGCTGCAGAGGGCTGCTATCCATACCCTAAATGACAACATCCAGGCATTGGCAAATGCTCAACAGCAGATTGCTGATGTTCTGGACAGGCGATTGGGTGACATGGTCAGAATCCTTGACCATGGCATGGCAATCGTGAGCTGTCTGTGCTGGAACATCTGGTAGGAGTGAGGCATAGGCCATGTGGATGTAGGCCAGCTACACCACCTAGTGCAGGTCAACGTGAGCGTGCCACCTCACATGCCCGCTCCCATAGTGCCAGTAGCAGTAGCAGTGCAGCTGGTGCTGCGCTGTCCACACCAGGACACAGCAGGCCACATGGATGTGGCCCTGGACGTTCCCAGTGGGGACATGGTTCCAGTGGACATGTGTCATCAGACAGTAGCCAATCTGTACCTCCGCCTGGTAGTGCCCATGCAACCCCTGGCAGGCACAGGTCACGTGGCCATGGCCGGACACAGTGAGCTGTACAACCTGGTCTGTACAATCTGGAGCTGTCAATAATACCCCTGTGTAGGCCTCACAAAGGCAGAACTGTGTGCACACATACACGCACACAGCAGACACATCTGTAGGGCACCACAACACCCACATGCATACTGAACAGACATGTCCAATCATATCACCGGCCCTTACCCACACACATGATGTCATCCATTGGTGCAGCCTATGCCCCTGGCAAACATTATCACCCTGTGCATATGATGAAGCCTGTGCTGCATCCCTGTCATCCACACCATCAGTGCAGGGACATGCTCAAATGGTCTGATGCACAGGGTGAACAGAATAGTGAGACTTGTATATTACATTAGTTGTGTAAGAATAGTGAGAGAAGTGTATATTACATTAGTTGTGTAAGAATAGTGAGAGATGTGTATATTACATTAGTTGTGTACTGTTGACACGCACCAGACATACCATGTAGTACAGGTTTAGCATGCATTGTTATATGTTCACAGTATGTGTCTCGGTAACAACAGTAACAGCATGTTGGTAATGATGCCCTGGTTCCCTCCTTATGGTCTACTTGCATGTGCCTACAGGTAGCAGTGTTTGCAGTCTCCCATGTGTAACTGTGGAGTACTCACAGGCACGTATGGCAATATCAGCATGCTATACGTAGCCTCAACCGGACTGCTGGAAAGTCTAACATACCACAGATGTCCACACATATACTGATCCAGCAGCATGTGTGCAGTTTAATAGGCTACAGTGGCTAGAGACGTGACATCCATACCAGGTCACATCACAGGTATGTTGACATGGTGCAGGGGTTGTACACAGCGGTCTGGCCAATGATAATGTTAGAGGCCACTTGATAGCATGAGGCCTCACTGTGTAGCAGTAATACCCTGTCACATTACAGGAACATGCCCACACTCACAGGGTCAACAACACTATAATGCACACCCCATAGTGTTGAGGTGAGGACCCTTGCCTATGTGGTCATCACCCTCACAGTACTGTGCACCCACACGTGACACAGAGAAAGGACATGTACAGGTAGCCAGTATGGCTGAGACCGATGGCATCAACAGGGTAGTAGACTGCATCACCATGAGGGGTTAGGGATCCTGTGTGTTCTGTATGGTAGCATACACCCTCACTCCATGCACCAGACAGCCATACATACACACACACACACACACACACACACACACACACACACACACACACACACACACACACACACACACACACACACACACTGTGGAGACCACAAATGTCATACACATATGGATAGCTGATGTGTGTGATACACACACCACACCTGCCTACGTCATGCTTTCCACACTGCAGTATGTACAGATGTCTACAACAGTGTACAGGGGTGTGTAACAATTGGGATGTATTCCCCACCATATGTGGCATATATGGTCACACATGCAAACACACATGGCAGTACTGTGAATGATACACCTGCTATATGATGATATGTCTGACAGACATGCAGCAGTATTGGCCGCATTATGTGTACCAACGCTATGTCCGGCAATTGTGCTGCTATATGCACACAGGAGGATGTAAGTCTTACAGGTGTCAAGTGATGTACAGTTGGTAACACCTGACCGCTGTGTAGGTTTTATGTCTTCACCATCAAGTAACAGTAACATAGCATACTGTTTGCACATGTAATGGTAGGATGGCATGTGACACACCTGTGAGCCATCCCCAGCAAACATCCATCTACACAGGTGGATCACCACTTTATGTACACACATCCATCCATACCTGATGTACATCCTACCATACTGTCAGTATGTCACCATATACAGGTGTCAATGATG